>NW_008654441.1:14968-83746 GCF_000695815.1 Acanthisitta chloris | reverse complement strand
TCCCTACTTTGCCTCTCCCTGGGTGCCATGCTTTCATTCACTAGATGTTATTTTTACAGTATGGTTTTACTTTCTCAGCATTTTAATCATGGTTATTTTTATTACCTGAAGACAAACTATCAGGGGCATGGTTATAAACCCCCGCTATGTGGCAAGCAGGGCTTCCAGCTGACATGTTCTCATGCGGTCCAGGCTCCACAACACACTTACAGGAGATCAAGGAGGTTATCTTTGGGATGTGAGGGGGTCTCCTGTTGCATACTGTTGTATAGGCAAGTATGTTTCAAGTAATTGGAGCTGGTGATGCCTGCACGACTTACTTTGGACAATGTGGGGGGTTTTGTTGGCTTTTCTGGTTTGTTTTTGAGAACATCATGGGGTTACTGTGTTTTTTAGTTGTGTTTTCTTTGTAGAGAGGACAGTAGGGTCTGACCATTCAAAACATTGTTTTCCACATCATTTATTCTGACTGTTGGTATGTCTGATATAATCCTCTTCCTCCTCCACCCAAACCAAATACACCTGACTTGTAAAGGGACTGGATTCTAAACCTAGATACAGACCTGAGTTTTAGCCTCTGATATTTGCTGGTATAAATGAAGTCAAAACACCAGGTACAAGCTCCCCAGCATTAATCTTTGGGATGTGGTAGTAAATGTGGCCTCCAGGGCCCTTTGGTTACCCTAATTAGAACTACCAGTGACATGTTCATGCTGAGGTATGGGGCTGGTCTTAAACGAAGTAAATAGTGTAACATTTTCCAGCCCCTTCTGGCCCCTTAGCCAATATACCAAGTCAGAATTGTGCCTATACTGGTTAACAATTAAATGC
Source organism: Acanthisitta chloris (assembly GCF_000695815.1). Classification (NCBI taxonomy): domain Eukaryota; kingdom Metazoa; phylum Chordata; class Aves; order Passeriformes; family Acanthisittidae; genus Acanthisitta; species Acanthisitta chloris. The sequence goes on along the minus strand of NW_008654441.1, from coordinate 82,915 downwards.
TTCATTTGGTGGGAGATAAGTATTGGGATGCTAAAAGATGTATTGGGGAGGAAGAGGAGAGCATGTGTTGCTGACCAAACCTCAGTCAGCATTTCACAGTGTGTCGGTATGGGGTTATGTGTGTAGGTATTTGGAGAACTTTGTTCTGTGTCCTTTGCTAACATTTTACAGAAAGAATCAGAAGTTGGAGTAAGCTTTGGCCCACTAAGTAACCTTTGCTCTACACCTTTCTGCAATGAGCAACTCTCACCATCTGTGCTGCTTTCTGGCTCTTGTTTGAATGCTGAGATACTTCCCTTGCAATAATTTTCAGTACATTTTATCAATCTGTGAGTTTGGCAGCAAATCAATGCCTGTACATGAGTATTTGAGGAATGAAAATCCAGAGACAGGCTGCAAACAGAGACACTCTGGAGTGTCACTCATGAAAGCCAGCAGTATTGGTGACAAAGGATAGTACCAAGACACTTGGGATTCTCCTTCAAATTATTTCCAGTATTAAGCTACCACTTGGTCTTGTGAGAGCCAACCTCCAAGGCTTGAGTTCAGCAAGCCTTAGTCCCTGTTTGTTTAGTAGACATTCGCTGTGGAAGGAAGGATGATTCTGTGCTGCAACTCACCTTCCCCACCAACAGGCTGCTGAGGTCTGGAGATGTGTGACAATTCCCTCGCTCTCCTAAAAGCTGGCACCACCTTTACTCCAGCGTGAGTCTTAGGTTGCCTGAAGGGAAGCCAAGCTGCACTGTGATGGGGACATTCTACTCTAGGGACACCCTAGTACAGCCTGTGGCTCAGGAGCTTCTTTGATGCCAGTTATGATGCCCATGGAGTGGGTATATAATATTTAATAGCCACACAAGCAGTTAGTTTTCCCTTGTGTTGTGTCAGGTATTTATGCTACAAATATCAACTGCCAAGTGCAGAAACTTTATCTGCCCCTTCAGCTCCTACCCATTGAAATAGAAACTGCCATGTCCAGTGCGAATGAAAATATTCCTTCCTTGACAAGCACATTCTGCCTGGCTTAAAAAAAAAAAAAAAAAAGAGAATAGTGCTTTTCCAAGTACTTTCCCTGTGCTTCAATGTTTCTTCAAGGTCTGTCTGTCACTTCTCTTCTGAAGTGCATTCCATACCAATGCTACCATGGATACCCATTGAAATAGAAACTGCCATGTCCAGTGCGAATGAAAATATTCCTTCCTTGACAAGCACATTCTGCCTGGCTTAAAAAAAAAAAAAAAAAAGAGAATAGTGCTTTTCCAAGTACTTTCCCTGTGCTTCAATGTTTCTTCAAGGTCTGTCTGTCACTTCTCTTCTGAAGTGCATTCCATACCAATGCTACCATGGAGTGTCACCTCTATCTCTTTCTTCCCTTTCCCAGCTCCAGAGCTGCAAGAGGAGTCAGTGTCCTTCGTGATGACAGTGGTAGGGGAGTGACAGGCAGGCTGGGTGGGGGTGGCTGTTGGTGAGCAAGCCTAGTGACAGGATGGGGTGACTAAGAACCAGCTGGCTAATTTAAGTACAGCAGTAGGAGGAGCAAAGTATTTAAGGGTGCCAGAGAGAGAGAGAGATGCCTCCACAAATTTCTTGTTACACCTCTGCAGCCAAGTGACTGGGCAACACAGTTTCCTTAGGTTTCCTTAACTCTTTCCTGCCTCTTATGGAGTGAAATCAAGAGGCTAAGAAAATGGCACCATTGACTGAAAAGCCTGAATCAAGGTAAGGACACTGGTATGATTTTTAGTCACAGTTAAGTCACATCTAGCTTTCCTAGAGCTGCTGTGAGCTGAACTCCTGGAACTTTATATGGCACTGGCATATGCTAATGTGCACTGTGTAGGCAGGTCTGGTGGGGCAGTGCACACTGATTTTCAGAATGCTGCTTTCATTTGGATAGGTATTTCCAGTCACTGATTGAAAAGAGAGGGATGTCACGGTAGTCATTACCTGGGATTTTGTTCTCATTAAGGGAAATGGCATGTCCTTGCCTCCTTATCCTAGTGACTGGATCTGTCTCCTAATTATTTTTATGGGAAGGGCAGATTGAAAGCAGCTCCTGAATGCTGACTCTGAGGCAGTTACTAAAAGGAAAGTGAGGAGAATGGATGTGGAGTTCTCAGCAATATGTGAATTTGGTTAATTGAGGCTGGAAGAGTCAAAGGAAAGTGAAAATGAGGCCTGGTTTCTGGAATTTAACTTTCTGCCATTTCTGGAAACACTTGTAATACCAGACTGTTGCTTTCCCCATCAGTTTGGTTTTCTGTGACTGTTTTCAGTAGTGAGTAGAGAAGCAGTGTTCTTCTTTATAGTGTGTAAGTGACTTTAGAGGCAGCAGAGTCCAGCAAGGCTAGCAAGCCTGCACTCCAGCCTGAATTCCCTGGCAGGCACAAGCCTGCTGTCTGGCCTTGGATGTGTGACAGTGACCAGCCTTCTGAGTTTTGCTGAGACCATTTTGTGTCTGATTTTCAGGCAGACAAATCTGTTCCCTGGCAGTTTTTCTAGTGTAGCAATGCTTCCAGGTTGACAAAGGGTAAGGAAAATGACCCTGTCACATCTCAACTGTCATCCCTAGGCTTGTCAGAGGTGTGATAGAAGTATCGTATGTCTGGCTCCCCATGTGCATTGGTTGGACTTAGCTTTATGTGGTTCCCTGGAGGTTGTTGCAGTTGTTTGTAAGTGAGACTAACTCACAAACCGATTTTGCTTATTCTGAAACTATAAAGAGCATCCTGTAAGACTGATACCTGTAAGACCCGGTTACGCTATGCCTGATCATCTGATTTCAGATGTTGCATAGAATAGAGGCCCAATCTTCCATTTCTGTGTAAAATAGGACTATCACCTACATACCTTGAGAAGTGTTAGCTGTTGCTTAGTGAGTGTTTGCACAGAGCTTCAGAACAGCTAATGCTAGAAGAGGTCATAATTAAAAATTAATGTTTGGTGTGGCTGCCACAGGGAGCGCTCATTAATGCCTCTGCAATTCCTCTGCCTTACACAACTGGGAATTTCAGGATATGTCTGGGATTGTATATGGTGGTCTGCAGCATTACAGTATTTAAAGTATTGGGTTTTTATGTCAGAGGTGCATCAGAATCTTCTCTGTACCCTCATTTTTTGTGAAGCGTTTGTAAACTATGTTTGCACTCTGTGACACTAGCCAATGTCTAATTAGTATTTCTACTTAATGCAACTTCCTCTTATTTACTACTTCACTGTTTGAGAGTGTGTGACAGAGGTGAAGACAGCCTTTGTAGTCTTTGTTACATGAAATCATGCAAGAGAAGCTGCTGGATGTTGTTTAGATGATCTAATTGATCGTATTTATAGAATGCCATTCACTGTAGTAAATGCAATGCAGTGTTTGTGTCCCTCAATCCTGCAGTCAGCTGAATGGATCCATTGTAATACATAATTAGAGCTTCTGGAATTTGGGTCTGTTTATTTACAGCAATTGTTCTGCAGAGGCACAAGTGGCCCCATATCAAAGGTGTACAGAGAGTTAAGTGCAGTACCCAGAGCACTCCAGCTGCACAGCTCTTACAAGTAGTCTCAAAACAGCTTGAGCCTAAACCCAGCATCCTCTTGGCTAGGTGTGGTCATTGCAGATTGAAAGATTTTCTTTTTGCAACAAAGGTAAATCAAGTGTCATTGAGTTAATTACCCCTTAACTGTAAATAAATCCCAATTTCAGTAGTTATGTGCTCCCTGCCCCAATTCCTGTACAAATCTCAGCTGGGTGTCCTGAACAGTCCCAGGTTGTTGTATGCTGTTAAATCATTTACAGCTTTCCTTCTGGAGCTGGAGGCCTGAGAGCTGTGTCCACTGAGCTCCCCCGGGCAGGATGTACATCGGCTAGTTTGTAAAGTGTTTCTGTCTATGAGGTGTAAGCATATATACCACAGACAAACCTGAGCAGAAATCTCAGCTTCTGCTGCATTCAAATGCTGTGCTTTGTGTGTCCTGCCAAGGTGAATACGAGATTTTATTTAAAATATCCTGGAAAATTTTATTTTTCTTCCTGAAGTTTCAAAATGTTCATGTGAGCTATTGGGCATATGGGTGTGGCAGAAAGACATTTGTTGCTTCAGCAGACACCCATGATACTTGGGCCAGAGCTACCTTCACCATGATCTCAGCCATCAGACAGAAAAGACGCTAAAGACAGAAGGCACTTATGACAGACTCAGGAGGAAGTCAAAGCCCAGTTAGTGTATTTAGAATCTATTGTCATGAGAAGAAATGTTTTTGACTGTATGGCCGTGGACAAGAGCAGTTATCTTATCCAGAGGAAACCGGTGATGCACTGCATATTGAGTCTGTTCTGTGCCAAACAGCCCTCTGGATGGCTGTTTTCCAAGCCCCGAGTCTCTAGCAGAGCAAGAGGTTGATGGCTCAAGCAGGAGCCACCTTTCATCCACACAACCCTCCAGGTATAAGTCAATGTCACTTAATGAAGGTTCAATGGCTGGCGTGAAATTATTCCAGTCTATTTCTTTGCAGGGAGGTTCCTATAGACCTCAAGTCACTCTCTGAACTAGCTAGTCGTAGCATTTATTTTAGTAGACAGTCCAGAAGTAGAATGGACCAAAAAAAGCTGATTTACCTTTTAAACCTTGCTTTTCAGCTGTTGGGCATGTTGGCAGTAGGCTTTGCTCTCTGGTTCTGTGACATTACGTGGAGTTTAGACTTTGGCCTGCCAACCTTTTACAGTCGTCTTCTGTTTGCTGGATTTTAATTAGCTGGGTGACCACATGCCAACCAATTGCTTTGGAAACGTTTGTTTACAGACTTGGAAAAGGAAGACCTGAAGGTGCAACTGATTTCTAAAAATGCATGGATGGGGCTGAGCGCAAGAAGGAAGAGCTGCTTAAACAGAAAATGTGTGTTGTTGCAAAACAATTTAGCTGTAGCTGTTCGTTACTTTAATTTAGGTTACAAATCAAAAAAGCATTCGAGCCATAAGAGGAATGTGTTCTGGAACAGGCTTCCAGGAGGAGGAGCACTGGAGGTGGGAAACCTTACCAGTTTTAAGCTGGAATGTGAAGTGCTCTTGCACAGAATTGTATGACACTGTTGCCTGCAATAGCATGGGAGTAGGCTTGATGACCCAGGAGATCCTTTTCTGCCCTCTGCTCCCGACGTGGTGACCTTGAACTGAGTGAACTCAGGTTGCAGATAAACTTTGTTTACGCTGAAGTTGATGACTATAAGATGACTTAGTTCAAAAGCATCTCTGAATTCTTAATGCCACATCTCCTAGTTTACATTTCTTATTTGACTTCTATTATTAAGAGAGGCACATTCCCCTTACATTGCACAAAATTGACATATGCCTCAGATAACTTAATTTTTGCCTATTAGGGAGGAAACAAACATGCACTAGATTTGAAGAAGGAAAAAAAGAAGTGATACTGCATATGAAATGTGCTGTGTTTGTTTATTTTAACAGCTGTAAGTTCAATTATTTATAAGAACACCTTATCCAAGCTGGTGTTTAATGCTGCCATTTGTTTCATTTAGGGATCTTTCAGTGCTCCCTCTCTGCTGTCTTAACACTTGCTGAAGGGAGTAGGGAAGCTGTTGTCTTGTACAGAATTGGTATGACTCTTCTGTGTGCACTGCTTGCTTACTCATAGGCTTTTCATAACATTTATTCTTCGGAGCATAATGTCTTCTGAAAGCATGACAGGATGTTCTTTAACCCTTAAAATAAAAATGACAGTCAATGTTTTTCAGTATTTCAGTATAAAAGAATAATGATACTTGGAGAGAGAGCTGATTTCCTGGGTTAACCTGGAACTACCTCCTGTAGTTGTTTTTTTCTTGCCACCTTTTATGTGACGTGAAGCAAGACGTGCAGAGGAGATGTGCTTTCCAGCAAGCTCCTTTAAGCAGAGGAACCTGCAGGTAGGAAGCACTGAGTGCAGTGCAGCCCTTTGCCCACTTTCCAGATTTGGTACTCCACATTGCTGACATGGCTCGTTGAACAGAGCATTTGGGTCAGGGACACTGATGGCAGTGTGAGAAAGGGTCTAAGCCAGGGGCAGTGTAAGAAAGGGTCTAAGCCAGGGGCAAAAAAAATGAGTGCTGTCAGTGTTTGTAGGACATGACGAGGTGAAGAGTAAGTTTTGTGATTGCTGGTCATCCTCTAAATCTGAAAGCTTAATGTTTTTCTGAAAGCCTCAACTCACAGAGTATGCTAATATAAATAAAGAATGCACCCACAAAAGCTCTTGTATATAGGGAGAAACTTTGAACTGTGAAAATAAAGCAGGAGTCCAGATCTCAGGAACACAAGGGACCAGCCCAATAAGTTTTGAATGCTCATCTTGTGTTTATTGGAGTTGTCAATAATAACAAGAGAAGAAATAAAAGGAAGTTACTTTTCCCCACACTCACATTAGACCACCAAAAATAGCCACCGCCTGTGACTCTTAGCTGAGATACCAGTGGCTTAAGAGCGTGTGCCCTTGCTCAGAACTATTAATGAGCTGTTTGTTACCCCCTGCCATTGCGGGGGGAGTACTCAAACCTTTAGAGCATGTGAGATAATCCAGACACTCTGTGCAGAAGTAGTTGCCACTTATCTGCATTCCTCCTAAATAGGCTTCTGAATGCAGTGCTCTCTTTTCCACACCAAGTAGGGAAGGATCTACAGCTTTAGAAGAAATGTGCTGGGGGTGAAAGGAAGGAAGGAAGCGTTAAACATCCGTCTGGATGTAGGACTGAACTGACAAGGAGTTGGTGGATGTTACGTATGGACATTGGCATGTTCAGGGTTACAGCTGCTAGCTTATGCCCTGAGGAATTCATTACCTTTCATTGTGTTTTGAATGTCTGCAGCTTTGAAGCCTTTGTTGCTATGTCTGTTACATTTCAGGAAAGGCACTAATTCCAGTCTGGCAAGGAGACACTGGTTAGCTGGTTAGAGCAAGGAGGTGGAAGAAGGCACTTGGGGATTTTGTTTAGGAGTTGTTTGTTAGTTTTTTTCCCTTTGCCTGATCAGTGTTACTCTGTTTTTAATACTGACATGAAGGACCTCATTTTTGGTTCCTTTTGAAAGGATCCCTTCTGAAGTGCTGCTGTGCATACTCTCACGTATGTCTACAGGAACGGCTTGGCCATGTCTACAGGAAGTTCTTGAGGGGAACTGGGGTCAGCAGATGCTTCCAGACCCACCTGCTGCCAGGGACAGCCTGTCTGTCCAACCTGGCAGGCACTGCTCTGTCTAAGGATGTACCATCCAAACATGCATGGCACACTGGCTTACAGCACGTACCTTCCCATCCGTCTGGTCCCAAAAGCAGCTTTAGGACTGAGATAGACCTAATAGGACTTCAGTATGTGGTTTGAATTAAGCATATGGGGGAATAGAATAACTCTGTGGTCCTGATGCAAAAAGCTGCTAAAACATGTTCTCAGCTCCAAACATGCACCGTAATTTCATCCGTCTAAATAGGAGTTATTTCTACCTGCATGCAGCAAATCTGTATGCAGGTTCTCAACTGATCAGAATCAGGTTTTAAATGGAGCTTCTGGAGTTGCACCAACCTGGGGGCTTCAGATTGGTTACGCTCACCCCAAGCATGCTGAATCCATTCTGTGTATGGGAGCTTGCATCAAGCATGTGCATGTTTGAGTGCTTGAAGAATGCTTATTAGTTTCACAGTAAGTGAACACTGAATGCTTGTTATTTTAATTGAATTCCATAATTGCTAGTAAGTGTGGAGATATGTGGAAAAGTAATTTTTCTAGATCTAGTTCTAATGAGTTTGGGCACCTCTTCCATTTAATTTTAGCAATCTTCTTTAATTATCGCTTTATTTTTAGCCTCAAATCAGTTTCTTATAAAAACTAATTTGTTCTATTAATGCTAAAAAATTGTGCCCTTTTTTTGGATGTGAATTCTTTCCTAAATGCTTTTCTTAATGCAATGAAGGCCAGTGCTTCACATTGTAAGCAATGTCAAGACTCTCGAATCAAAAAGACATCACCGAAATCAGAGGTTTATGGCAGTCGTGATGTCACTGTTTCTAAACAAATGAGACTGTTTAAAAAGTATAAAGCATGTGGTCACGAGTTTAATTGCTCAGATACTGCCATTGTGGAAGGGAACATGTGTTGCTCTGGGATTGCAGCAGCAGTGGACACTGCCCAGAAATGAGAGCTAGTAAGTCCTCTTTCCTATCCTGAAAAGGTAATACAGTAAATTATATTTCCCCTCCTTTGTTATCTTATGTACCAGAGGAAAGTACTGCCACCTTTTGGGATGCTTGGAGTGGAAAAAACTTTGTGTTGACTTGTGTCAAGCCCATGGAGAAGGCCAGTACTGAGTTAAAACTTCTGGGTACCAGCAACCTCCTCAGTTTCAGGAAGGGATTAATCCTAAACCTGAGTTGAGATTTATTGCAGTACTACCCCTTTTTGTGGTTTTCTCCCTACTCCATGGAGTGACTTGAATTTATCCCAGTGAGTTTAACGCATAACATTTTTCTGTGTGTAGAAGAGTGTGATATTGCTACAAACCTCCTTAGGCTGGATAACCTATCATTTTAGGCTGTTTCTTTCTGGTTTTGCTTGAACTAAGGCATCTTTCTGTAACAGAAACATATGGAGATCAGGAAAAAAATTACTATTAAGTACATTTGTCTGTTTTCAAGCTGCATCAACCATTACTATTTCAGGGTACTCACTGCTAATATAAAGTGGTAGAAACAAAAAGCAGGTACTGTATGGGCAGGCAGAGTTGGGCAGCAGACCTTTAAGGTGGACTCAGCTTTTATTGTTGACTGTTTTTTCACTGTACCCTCCACTTTACACTGTGTGTTACTGGGATCAGCTTGGAGTTACTCTGCATCCTGCTGAGCCTTTATCAACCCATGATGTATCTTATGTGGGTATTTTAGTGAAGAAAATATTTAAATAATTAAGTGTTGGCAGCTGTTCCTAGGGTGGCATGCTGGGGAGCCCAGATATTGGCTGGTTTTATAGACACATCTGTTACTATATTTGCTTGTTGAATTTTCTTTCCTTTTGAGTGTCTGTTGAACATGCTCATTATATTCTGACTGGTATGAAACAAATGCTAGTTAAGAATGGGAACGCTCAAGGCAAGAGAGCAAATTCAATTCCCTGAAGGGAATTTCCACCTCTTACAATGTCCCACTGCTGCCTCCAGTTCATGTAACAGGAACACAAGTATCTCCAACTCTTTTGTTTAGCTTCTTGTTTCTCTGAGCAATTTCCCCCTATACTTCACAGATCAGGGTCCTTGTTTGTGCATGATTACTGTTTCTGTTTGTGTCATGGAAGCTATTCATTGTCTGGAGTTACTCTTGATATCACTCTCTTTAGTGCTAACTGTTGGGGGTTTTAGGGGGGCAGGGGGAGATTGGAACACAAAAGAAGGGTTTTTTAATTCAACCTAGGACCTTTAGAGAGTTGAGAGATCTTGTCAAACATGGACTTGTTTTGTAGAAATGCTGCTCTTTGATAATTCAAACCAACATTTGTGACATTGAAACCTGTTTGTTTGCTGCACATATCAAGTCCCCACAGGAGTGAGTACAAATAGGCCTCACAGTTGTCCTCCATAGACTGTCATGACCTGAAAATTGACTTTTTTCTATTCTGGTCCCCATCTGGTATTTTTTCTCTAGAGTTGGTAATTTCACGGCCTTTGGTCTCAGGAGGATTAAAGCTTCCAATTTTCAGGTTTCACTGGAGTCTGATCCTGAAAATATCAGCAGCATTGGAAGACTGGAAATGATTGGTGCAGAACTTAATATGCAGTTTGACATCTTTGATATCTTCTGTATTGTAACATATTTCAAAGGGGAGACCAATTTTGAAATCTGGAAATGCTCTAAGTTGAGGGTTTTAGTTTAAAGCTTTTAGTGTCACTTTGATTTAATTTTTTTTAAAGCTGATGCACATTTTACTTATTAGAAGCTAGCCAGACTTGCACTTTGCTGTATATAGACTCCTAGGCTTTAAACAGTATCTTTTGATTTAATATTGAAGATTAGTCTCAAAGTCTGGAAGTAGTGTCTATATTGGGCGGAAATACTCTTTAATCTCTGATATTTATTAGGAAAAAAATTTATTTGGTGCTTGACATAAATCCATTTGGGGTTTGAAACTAAATTTTTTTAAGAAACTGTGACTATTACCTTGAGTCCCATGGTGAATGTTCAGCATCATGTTCAGTGCTGTCTGTACAAACATGAAACATAATGTAACCATTTTGCCTTTTACTTTAAACAGACACAAACAAAATCCAGCAGTCAAAAAGGCAAGTTCCTCCACCACAATGAGTTCTGGTAAGTCTCTTGTTTTCTGCTTGCCCTCAATGGCCTTCCTTTCTATTGCTAGTAATATTCCTGTCTGTTTCTGATTCTACTACTCTCTTCTTTTTTTTTTTTTTTTTTTTTTTTTTTTTTTTTTTTTTTTTTTTTTTGACTCTTCTTCTGCCTCCCAGAAAAGAATCAAAGCCCTTACAAGCTTAGGGCATCTGACTATTAAGGCAAAAGCAAGCTGGCTTCATAGAAAAAAGTGTCCTGATGTTTCATTTGTTGTTTGAATTTGGCCCATAATGCTTAAAAAATTACTAGACACGTCTTGAGCAGGAGTAGGTCACTTTAGCTTATTTCAGTTTGGAATACAAGAACTCAAAATTACTGCTTACCTGAAGAAATTGTCTGAAATAATTTGATATGCTTTAGTAGAGATGGATGCAAAATTTGACATCTGGATAGGAAAAACCAGCTGTTCAAAGAAAAACAAGGGACCAGGAAATGGGGGATAGTTGGGAAGAGGACGACTGCTTGGGTTTGTCCAAGCAACAGGCTAAATCCAAGTATAAAACAAAGCAGAGGCCATACTGAAGTGCCATATGAAGCACCTGTGGAATGATATTCCCACTTGGTAAAGTCTCACTTGGAATATCATGTCCTGGTTTTGGTGCCACATTTTGAAAGAGATGTGAACTATTTGAAGAGAGTTCAGAAAAACATGACCTGGGAATTTGGTTTAAGCACTGATAAGATTACAGACTGTGAAGCACTGGAACAGATTGTTTTAGGGTTATGCTGGAAGTTTGTAGGAACTTGTTAGGCAAATGTTTGTCAGCAGTGACAGAGGTAGGTTTGTTTCTGCCATGGTTCAGAAATCAGGCTTCGGATGACCTTTGGAGGTCCTTTCTAGCACTGTCCCCAGTGTTTTTCTGAATTCACAAGAGCCAGTTTTATTCATGTCAGCCGAGGACATTGCAGACTTGACAAATCCTTCTTGAAAACCTCTCCTTCATTTGTCTTGCAGAACACGAAGAAATTGATGTTGCAAAAACTGTTGTCAATGGGCTGAGCAGCAATGGACAAGAAAAAGGTGGGTAAAGAGCTTCATAGATGCCTCTGCAGCTCCCCCTGCATGTCAGCTGCCTGATGTGGTTGATTTCCCTGAAAATTCACTGCAGCAGGAGTTTCCAAATTTAGTTTGCTTGGCGACCAATACAGGAAAAGCCTTGTGCCTGCACCATGCTAGTAGCAGCAGCATTTCTTAGGCCAACAAGTGTTCTTTGTCTGTTAAAAGTGGCAGGCTGGACTTGCCTTTTTGTATACTTTCAGCGTTGTTTTGAGGAAAGCTGTATGCTACTTGTGGTACTTGTGAGCACATGTGAATCAATATCTTAGTGCGTTGAGACAGCTTGGGTTTGTGGGTGCCTACATGTGAATTGTGTTAACTTCAGTGAGAGGTGAAGGTTTGAACCCAGGATTAAAGGGCAGGAACTAACCATTTAAGTGATTAAAAATCTAAACAAACCAGTCTTCATGTTACCATCAGCAGGTTTGCAGTGTGCTTTATAGCATTAAGTTTTGTATAGTGATGGTGTCTGTTTTGGCAGGGTGAAAATATGTGGCTGTATGGGTTGGTTTTCTTCTGGTTTAATTTCCTTTCTCAATTTCCTTTGATGCTTTTTATAGTGGTTAATAGTTAGTATTTTGACTGCATTATGAATGGATGAATTCAGTTAGTTTCAGAACAGAACAGAATTAGGATTGTTTTCTAAACCACAGGCTGTTTGATTTGGGATTTATTGTATTCGCAGGGTTTCTGGAGCTCAGGGAGAAGCATGGAAAATAGGGATCCTCTTTTATAAAAAAGAACTTAATCCTATCAAATTAAAAACTAATGATTTTATAAGGTTTGAAAGAAGTTGTGTCGAGCTCTTCCCCCCTCATTTTTCTTGAGACCCCCTTTCTAGGTTGGTGAAGTCTGTTCTTTCCAGTTTTGCTGGGATTCAGATCTGCCACAAGAGGGTGTGTACACGTTCTTTCCAGTTTTGCTGGGATTCAGAAGATCTGCCACAAGAGGGTGTGTACATACCACCCTGATGTCAATGCCTCCCTAAAGCTGGCCCAGTGCTCAGTGTCAGTGTGTAAAGTATTAGAAATGTGGTTCGTCTTACTCCTGATTTTGCAGGCCTGAGAGAAGGCATGAAATGTGAGGAGGCATCTAGCATTTTCCAGGTAATACATACAGAAAACAGGTTTTAAAAGGAGAAAATCCTGATTCTGCAGAAATCAAGAACACGAGTTATTCTGGTAGAGTCACGATATACAAGATATTCATCTTGGCAGGTCCTGTTGAATTTCACCTCTGAGTAATTTTGCTGTTGCTTTTTTCCACGATGCCCCCTCTTTGTACAAGTTGATTTGAAGAGTTTCATAACAGTTGTTAGAGTTTTGCACAGTGTTGTGTATTTATATCCCCAATGTTATCTGGTCTAGTATAATTAGTGTGCTACCTGATGGAGTCCAGTAAAAATCTCTGCAATTTACTGTTTAAATGGATGGATTTTTTCCCCTGAAATACCTATTTGGATGTTACCTTTTGGCATGGGACTATTTTTGAGATTATTTCACATTTTACTTCCTTCTGTTGCTGAACTTGTAAACTGTGTGCCATAAAATCCAGAATTCCTTAATGTGACTAGTTTAATGTTCTTCTCTCAACCTTCCAGTCTTTGTTTATTCACTTTGTTTTAACTGAGTCATATTAATGTTTCACTTAACAGTTTTGGTTTTGCATGTAGTGTACCTCAGTTAAATGATTAAACTAAAATTTTGATGGCTTCTAAAAACTAATGCTTCCAGATTCTTTTTGCCTGCAGCATAGTGGCAATCAGTAGTTAGTCCATTCAGTAAGCAGCTCTGTAAGCTGCATAAAACAGACACGTCCTGAATTAGGGCGAACGAAGGGATATTTTTAACGGTTGCATCATTGCTCTCTGGACTGCTTTTGTATTTGAAATTTCCTGCTATTGTGTCTCCAAGTACATTAAAAAATTTTGTGGCATGCTTCCAAAACTCTGTTCTTCCCTTTTTGGATGTGCCATTTACACTTTTGTGTTTGCAGCTGTTGACGTCCCTTTATGTACACGCTCTATTTCTGCCGTTAAAATAATCCCTGTGAAGAAAGTGAAAAGTTCTCCTCACCTAGTGCTGCCTACAGGTATCTTCTTCCTTCCTCCCCCACCATGCATTAGTTGGCCATCATCCTCTCTCTTCTCTCTCTCTGTCTCTGCTCTCCGCTTCACCCACGCGCTTTGGCTAGTTTTCAGCTTCATCCTCTTCTCACTGTTCCCAGAGCTGTAGATTTCATCAGTGGGTAATGAAGTTAGCTCTTGATGGCACAATACCCTGTTCCCAATTATGCTGCTCTTCTGCAGACATAATCGTGTCTGCTTGAATCTGGGATCATTGTAAGCTGTTCTGCTAATGCTTGATTAGGAAAAATATTATTATTACAGACTCATTTTGAACCAAACTCCTGATGAACCAAAGAATGTTTCCTGCAAATCTTTAGTCTTTATGAAATTAAATGGTTCAAGCATACAGGTTCAAGCATAGTTCAACATTGGTGGGATGGTTTTGTTTTTCTCTGCATAGACTGGCTTTAATTTTTATATGAAAATAAGGATGTTAGTCTGTCTGTCACCCCTTCCCCAAGCACATGCTTGCCCACAAAAGTACAAGATCTTTCTTGTACTTTGCTGGATTTGGTGAGACTAGTCTAGCTGATACTGCTTGTCTCTCCTAAGCTGTCACACATGTGTTTTGTTGGACTAGCACATTGCTAATGTCCTGTTTATTACCATCTGCTGAATTTCTATACTGAGAGATTCAGATTTTTGTTTCCTGTCATTTCGCCTAAATTGTGAGGGAATTCAACACCTTAGGTATTTAAATTTTTGTCTCCCAAGTTGCAGTAGTCAGACAAGATTTTATTTTCAAACGTTTTCAAAACCTTTTGGTTTTTTTTGAGTTCAGAACTTTTTTTTTCTGACTCTTGTTCTTTTGGCTCAATACAGAAGTTTAATATGTTGTATGAAAAATTTTTTACAAATACATTGATTCCTAAATTTGGTTTTCCTCCAATATAATGATGACATTTAGGTATTTATGGCATCTTGAACTCTCAGTATTTCCATTTCTCTCCAGTGCCTGTGAAGGGAATCTAGGCATAGGACTGCAGGATAACAGCTACCCTGCCCTCTCTGTGGATGTCTAAGACAGCCCCAGTGACTCCCAACAATGTGTCCATGCCTTAGAGTTACAGCACTCTTGAAACTGCAGTCTCAGAGCTTAAACTTTTGTCCTCTGGTTTGAAAATGGGTCCATAGAGTCCTTGGGGCTGCATGTTGTGCAGATAGGAACGATAGCTAGAACTGCGTTCTTAGGCAAAAAGAATCCTGACCCTATCTGAGTCACATGAAAATCAGTCAGAGAAGTCAACTTCCATGTCATCAGGCATGTAGGTGACCTTAAGGTGTAATCAATTGTGTGGTGTGAGGGCAAATGTGGTCTACCTGGGGATTAGGCAGCTTTTGATATATCTGAGTAGATAGTTTCTACTCACAGAGGCTGCCTCAATGCTGCCTGAGTTAACCAAAGGCTGAACTTGTAGGAAAGTATCCTCTGATTTCTTACTCCATCCTTCCTCTGGTCCTAAGTATGGATCTGAAGCTATGCTTTTTGTGAAATCTTCAAAGCATTGGAATCCTATGTAAAGGCTTGAACTGTGAAGATTCCAGCATAGAGGGCTTTTGATGTGAGGCAGGTGTTTGAAATTCTTTGAGTCTTTCCCCTTACTGCTGTTTCCATCTGGCATATTGATGTTGCCCTATATTGTGGCCTCCTTGGCTATGGTTTGCATGTTTTGCAGCCTTAGCCAAAGCGTTGTCATGGTCTATAGGCACTGTACTGGTGTGGATTTAATGGGGCATGCCCTTACTGAAATCAGTCAGGGAATATTATCTGCACAAACATGGGCTGTTATCTGGGCAATAAGATGCAGCCTTTGCCACCTCTGTCCTGTTTGAAGGCACATTTTTTTAATAATAAGCTTTCCTAGAAAGGAGCTGCATCCTTCTCCATGCCGAGATAGCATGATCCTCACCCCATAAAAATAAAAATAATTGTGTTGCCACTTGTGTAATGCAACATGTGCTCAGTACCTCTTCAGGCTCCCTGTGCAGTGTCATGGTAGGGCTAGTACCTCTATCTAGGTAGGTCAAAGTGAGGTCTAAGGGCAGCTGCAGGTCGCTAACAGTGCGTAAGAGGGGGAGGGTAATGTGTTTCTCTGTGGAAGCAGAGTAGGGAACTGAGAAACTCTTTAGGCTTGTTTCTAGAGGTATCTTAAAGGAAACAACTCACCAGAAGGATTTTATGCAGAGGGAGAAAGATAGCCTTGAAGTACTGGCTTGTTATTGCTTAATAGGATGACAGAAGGAAAAAACCCAAATCCATGGACTGACATGCACAAAGGTAAGCCTGCACAGAAGCTGTGCTGAACTGTGCCTCAGCAAGGATGCTGGCATGATCTGGTGTCTGGCTCACAGGTTGATCTGAACAGGTATATGTTAAATTTCCTTCTAGTTTGGGGGATTTGGGTTCCTGTGTCAGAAGGTGTGAAACACTGCCATGAAACAGAGAAAGATGGCGAGAAGGTGCCTTGCAGTGCCTGACCTCTAGGTCAGATTCAACATAGTTACAAGATTTTATCTTCCAGTGGTCATAAATATTTGTTTTCTTTTTCAGTCCTCCACAAAAGGCAATTTTAAGCTTCAGCACACAAATCATATTGCATTATATCACTGGGACATCCCTATAGAAGAGCCACAGGTGTAATGGTAGACTGTCCTTGCTAGTACAGTATCTCCATACAAAACAAAAGAAATAAAGCAAAAGGACCTGTGACATTTGGTTCAAACATTCATCCTTTTTTCCTCCTTTCTTAGCTCTGTTGCACCAACTTGTAACTTTTACATTCATCAGTTACATGAATATGAAACTGCTTTGATTTCTCAATGCTTTAAATACAGAGCTAATCTTCATCTGCACAAACATTACTAGATTGATTCACCTGGAAGCAGCCATGCTAAAATTACTCTAGAGCTCTGATGGCTCCTAATATCTTTGTATCATCCCTTTCTATGTGTCTCCTCTCTGCATGTGCATTTCCTGTAGAAACGGATCCCACTAAAGTCTGCAGTGGAAAAGGAGCTGTAACCCTCCGGGCAACTCCAGCCCATGAAGGGAATCGGAATATCACTTCGCCATGTCCTCAGGATGTTGAGCAACCTGAAAGTAAGTGGGTGGAAGGTTAACTGGAATATGTTACTTACGGTAATCTCAAGACAAGTCAGTCCAGGGTCTTGGGCTGACTTTTAAATTATGATTTAAAGCCAAAATTCCACAGCAGAGTTGGAAACCTTTGCAAGAATGAGACCAGTAGAGAGAGACTGACTCATGTTTTCTCCTAGTGCAGGTTTCATGACCACTCAGTCATTGGTTTAAGTTTGTCAGGAGCGCCAAAAACTCTCAGTTCTCTTTCTACCTCCGCTCCTCCCCCTGCCTGGCCCATGTCACCTCCTTTTATCCCAAGTGTGAGGTGGAACAGAAAGAAGCTGAGTGGTGCTACTGCCACTGTAGCATTCAGTTGGGTTGTCAAGGGAGCAGGGATAGCGTCCCAGACAGACACTGTCGCCATAAAGCTCTGCCATCTTTCAATAGCAGACGTGTAATTACTTAATTGTAGGAGACAGGCAACGCATAACAAACCTGACCAGTATCGTGGGTCTGGCAGAGAGGATGAACTCCCAAAGGCAAGATGCCGTTAAAGGGGGAGGGGGTAGAACTTGCTCTTGAAAGCAAAGCATACATCGTTTCTGACTGTATTGTTGGAGAAAAGGCAATTCCATTAATTCTAGCCCCAATGTGCCGCTTTCTGCTGTCTTCTCCTCCCATTCTGCTTCACCCGTGACCTGCCCTCTTTTTATGCTTGCCATTCTCTGTTTCTTCACTCCTGCCCCCCGCCGTTGCCTCTCTCCTTTCTGTTGATGGCTTCATAAATTTCCAACAGCTTGAATGGCAATGAGCCCATTACTATGGAAATCAGCTCATTAATACTTTCTTTGCTTACTCTCTCATTCGTTCTATGAAATGTACTTTGGAGCGGGAAGAGCTTTTTGCATCTAACTTAAACAGCAAAATGGGTAGAGGGATGGGGAAGAGCCCAGTGGGAGATGGGTAAATATGTGATGAGACCACTGCATCCAGCTGCAGGGACTGGGTTGTAAAGTGACATCATATCTTATAACTGCCTTCATGCACTTAGTCTGCAAAACCTGATCTATTTGTTGGTAGTCCTTTATCTCAATTAATCATATATAGTGATGTTGAAAATGATATATACGTCTTCATAGTCTGTACCAGTGGCTGAATACATGGTCCCTACATTTCCAGTAATCTGTGGCATCTGGACATCGAGCTGCAGCTTTAGAAAGTAGCTAGCTGGGCTGCCTTTTTGCCTCTGAAATAAGAATGTCAATGAACAATTGTTTCTTCATTGCTCTGAATGAATTGCCTTGTGTTTACAAAGGTCAGAAACAAGGAGGGCATCATGTTTAGGGCTGGTCTCTATGGTAATTAGACAGCCCTGTCAGAAAGCATTTTATGTGTGAAATGAAGTAGCCTGACTCTTAACTTCAATTGGTACATGTTTTCTGTAAATGTAATGGTTTAATTTTTTCCCTCTCTCTTTTCCTCTATGCCTGTCTTCCACCCCCACCTCCTCTGTCCCTCCTTTCTATCAAATGCTTAGGTCTGGAGCCAGAAAACTCAGAAACAGGTACAGACATTGGCTGCTTATGTTACTTTATTGGAATTATTTCTTGTTGCCTGGAAAAAAAAGGAAGAAAAGAGCCTCTTCCTTTCACTCATCCTGTAGCTGGAAGGAATGCTCCGTGATCTGAGTTTTCTTTCCCCCTGTAGATGATTGGAGGTCATCATCTAACACTGATGCCAATGGGGATGCCCAACCATCTTCTCTGGCTGCCAAGGGTTATAGAAGTGTGCGTCCGAACCTTTCTTCAGACAGCAAGCCACAGGTAAGCCTTTCTTCTGTGACCCTGAGGGTGATCATCTGGGTTCAAGCACTGGATTCATGGTCAGGAGTCCTGAGTTGAACTCCAAACTTGGCTGCAGATGGGTAAGTTGCTGTGTCTAAGCTTTTTCTACCTTTAAAATGGGGGCAACACTGATGTCAGCAAAGTGCTGTGGAGCTTGTATATTCAGGCATGCCAAAGTGTTTCCTTGGTGGATGAAGGAGGAGGACAATGCTATTTGTTTGCAAGAAAAAAGGTGAAGTAGTTATCTGTAACTATTTTGAATTTTATGTTGGTTTATTTCCTTGAGGTTCCTCTACATTAAAAATGAAATATTGGGGAAATGTCTTTCAGTTTTAACACTGTAACTGATGCAAGCCAAAAAGGGAAAGGTTAGTTATACCTGAAGGTAAATTGTTGAAGTCAGTCTGTTAAGAAAGTGTAACTTCATCCTTTTTCTTTTGGGTGGTCAGTCTGCACAAAAGCAATCTGGAAGCTGGTAAGGAAACCCTCAATTAGGAACCACATTCTTGTGTGAAACAGAGTCCCTTTAAAGCCTTGTCCCCTGTCAGTGTGACTGCTCCCATCATCAGGGTCCTCTAGCATTGCCATAGACCAGACACCGTCCCTGAAATTGTAAGTGAAAGTGGAAGAAGGCACAGCTTGGATGAAGGTGCGGGAAGGAGCAGCACACTAGGGAGAGACCCATTTCTGCTCATACTTAGGGCAGTCCTGTAGTCCCTTCCTGATCTTACTGATGAACAGAGAGTGCACTGATGCACATACTGCTTGTTATAGAAGTCTCAAGAACTGCTGTTCAAACTCAAACTAAGCTCAAATAGAAGGAATTCCAAAAGGAATAAGGCTGTTCAGAGGCAGAAGCCCTTCAGAAGAGCATTTACTAACCCTCTTCTCCACTGCTTTATGCATCAAGGAAGGGGGCAAGGGGCAGAGGTGGGCAGCATGAGGACAGTAGATTTTGGGACAGCAGCTTGTAATTTTATGAAACTTTTCTACTCTATATCCATGTAACAAGAATAGGTGCTGGCTGCAACTTGTCATATGTGAATATAAATGGACATCTTATTTTTTCAGATTTGAATGTTGCAAGCTGTTAAGGCATCTTCATTCTCTGGTTTTGACTGTTTTAGCCGTGGTTTAACCAGCCTTTGCCTATAAAAGCAGGACAACAGGGTGTGTGTAAAACCTACTTTCATAGTCTCCAAAGGGTTAATTTGCAAAAATGCAGGGAGATGCTCTTCACTAGGTGGGTATTTTAACTCTCTTCCTTTCAGTAGTTTATAGTTTTCAGCTACTGGCAACAAAGCAATAAATAAACCAAAATCTCTGTATTGTGTACTTTATTTCAGAACAGTTTGGCTTCAGAAAAAAAGCTGACTGTAATTGGAGTTGCAGGTAGCAGGCAATTTGGAGTAAACAACCTATATGTTGCAAAGTACCAAAATCAGTAAATATTTTCCTATTATTTACTAGAAGCAGGATTTCTCTGTTGGTGATCATCATTCTGGAGGCAAATTCTGATGAACTGAGTTCCTCAAGAAACTTTATTTTTTCTGGTCTTCCTGAAAGCATTTTCGGGATGGAAAAATTCTGAATAGAATTGAAGAACTAGGCTTTAGAGGAGAGAAATGCTGACTTTTTACTTAGCCAGCTGTGGTAGGCTACGGTATTTGCATGACATCTGCTTTCATTAGCACTGGTGAAACTTTGCAATGTTCATTTTTAAGCAGTGCAGTTAACATGCAGAGATGGCCTAGAGCTCTGAATTTGGCTTTGTGATTCAAAAGTCCTCCATGCTGGAAAGTATTTAATTATACAAGTATGAGCCTGAGTTTAGTTAGCCAGGATGTTAAATCTTGACTCAGGCTTTCCCAGAGGCTTGGTGTGTGTTGCTGTGCAGGCCTCTCGAAGCATTACAGATTTATTTAGCCCAGAGACAGAAACATGTAGCCAGGGAGTCGAGAGCTGGGTAATGTTTGCGTGCTGCCGTGAGCCATGCTAAGAAAGAGAATGTGTGAGATGATGTGAGTGAGTTCTGCACTGGCCTTCCAGATACTGTATTTGCTTTTTATTCTTGCTGTATTAAAACCTGCTTAACCCAAGTCTAATGATCAAATTCATTCTTAGAATTTATTTTTTTTTCCTTCCTTTTTCCTTTCATTTGATGCTGCTTCTTCTCTCCCTCTCTTTCTTCTTGACTCTGCCTGGGCAGGCCCTTGCTCCTCCCCGTCCTCCTCTTCCCAAAGAGGAAAGCTTTGCATGGCGTCCTCGCACTGACACTAAAGTGACCAACCTGTTGCCAGTGCCCATCATGGACTGTGTGTACCTGAATGCACCCAAGCCTTATTCGCAGCGTGCATCACTCAACACCAGTGCACGGTGTTATTTGCCATCACCTACCCCCTACGGGGCCGTCCCCAGTGGGAAGCAAGGCTTGCCAGCAGGGCATTCTCCCCCTTCAGGCCCCAAAGATGAGGTGCATGCTGGGCAGCCACTCTTGGAAAGTCGCTCCTCGCCGGGTGCATCATCCATACAACGCAACCCTGACAGGGCAGATCCCAGTAGTAAGGCTGGAATGAATTCCAGTCATGAGACGAAGGCGGATAAAAAGGTCACCACACTATATGTAGCTTGTTTATCTAACAGCACTTGCTCAGCCGCATCTCAAAATTCCACTGGCACCACACATGACCCAGCAGCCAGCACCAGTTTGGGTGCTGAGCTCACTCAGGCACCAGCCACCAACATTGTTTCCTCTGTAACAGACACTGAAAAGTCTCTTCCTGCTGCTCCTCCTCCTCCTATTCCTCCCAGGCCGTACTTTTACATTGTCCTCAGCAAAGACGCAGTTAGTTATGCTGCGGGCCAGCCCTCCCGGACTCAATCGTCACCTCCGCAAGCTGTGAGGGACAGAGTGCTAGAGCCCCAGAGCACAGCTGCCACAGAGGACAGGATGAGAAAAGAGCCTTACCTTACTCAGCAGCGACAGCCACCATACAAGGCAATGGGACGCAGCATGGTACATGTTTTCTCCATAACCTTATTTTCTTTCAGCCGTTCGAACAGTTCTTCAATTCATTACAATGTTCCTTTAATGCTTTATTCCCCTCCTACCTAATTTCTGAGCACTTGTTGTGCTGCCTGAGTCTCGTGGTCTTCTACTTGATAATATTTAACACCCCGTGCGTGCCACCTCAACATTGATCTGTGTGTCTGTGTGTGTGTGTGGTGTTTGGAGGGAGTTGGGTTGGGCTGGTGAGGATCTTTCTATTTTAGGGAGGTGTAAAAGAAGCAAACTCTGTAATGTGATGGTTAGTGCTTCTCAAGCGATGGTGAATGCAGAGTGTTCTGTGGTTTGATTTGTCCTCCCTGCACAGAACTGGAGAAGAGGGGTGATGAGGGGAATTAAGATTTTTGTGAAAAACACCATGTTCATAGAGGCCAGGGCTGCAATACTGAAGTATGGCTCCCTAAAGAAAGAAAATCTGTTGGGGCCTTGTATCATTTTGGGTACATTCCTTGCATGACACTATATGGCTGCATTAGACTAAAGTATCAATCTCCCCCGTTGCATAACAACACCTTGTTTCCTACAGGATGCCACTGCCACCACCACAGCTCAGCCTGGAGTTATAGTAGTCCCCCTCCTCCAGGTTAATCCAGACAGACAACAAGAAGGCAGCTCCAGCACTCCACCACCGCCTCTGGTTCCTTTCGGGCAAGGCTCCGTGTCCCCTGAGATTGTTTCTCCTGGCTCACCCTTGACTTTTCCAACTCTAGACGATTTCATTCCCCCACATCTCCAGAGGGGTTCCCACCATAACCAAGCACCCTCCACATCTGGCACATTACCCTCTGTTTACCCGAAACTGCCATTCTTCTCATCACCACCTTCACTTGTCCCTCCAGTCACGGGGTCTTTGCACAGGGGCTTGAAGCCTGAAATCACTGGAGTCATCTCACGTACAGTAAGCTTGCCAAGTATCCTCCCCGCCCTTTTCCTAAATTTGTATTCCCAGATTAAAATTACTTTCTCCTTGCAATACTAAACTTGAGAGAGGAGTGATGACTCACTCCCTGCCAGCAGCATGACAACTGAAACCTTGTTTGCGTCCCGTGCTAGTGCATGTGTTTTGCCTGCCTTGTGCAGCTTTGAACTTTCTATTGACTTCTCACAACATTTGACTGTCTCCCTTTGTGCCCGTTCTGGTAGGTGATGCACACCTTAAAGAGTCTTCACAGGATTTGCTCAGAATAATGAATTCTGTGTAAACTGAATAGGTGTGACTAACTGATCTCTTCAGGATCTTTTAATAGCATCCTTAATTGTGTTTGAATAACATTTAAAGCAGCAACAGCAGACCAGTTAAAGGTTAGGGCTGGCTTTCTATTCTACTTGGAGCCACAAGACCATATGGTCTCCACACAAATCCCTGATGAAATCAGTGTAAGATTGCTGCCAGTATCCAGTGACCTACAAGCTATAAGATCAGTTACGGAGCTAAGAGTTTTCCAAGCGTGTAGGTGCTATGGGAGAGATTAGGCAAAGAGTGTCTCTTCATTTTGGAGTTGCTTGTCTTTGAAAATTTTGAAGAATCCAATCCACAACAGTTTGAATTTGGAATCTACTATGTTCTTCGCAGGTTTTGTTTCTCTTTGAACTCATCATCTGTTTTAAAAAGTCCTTGGGGACAAGGAGGAAAAGTAGCTCTCAGTTAAAGTTGCAGAGGAGGCAAAAAATACCTAACCCTCCTTGTACTGAAAGTCTTACAACCACCATTTTTTTCATATGCTTGCTTGTAAGGGCAAGTAAGATGTTCAGCAGAAACCCCCTTCTCTCATGATGCTGCTTGCTCTGCCCTCTGACTCTACAAGGATCTAGAAAACAGGCACGTGGGGAGAGAAAGAAAAAACCAACCAAGGATGAGATTTTCAGAAGTTCTCAGCATTGGCCTTTCTACTTCTGTTAAAATCAATGGGTTTTATATTGCAGAGAGCAATGAAAGTTTGTGTTTGATGTTTTGTTTTTGTTTGTGGTTTTGTGGTTTGGGTTGGTATTTTTGTTGTTGTTTTCTTAATTTTTTTTTTAACAGAGCCTTTCAGTAGGCTCCAGGAAAAAAATCAGGAGGCTCCAAAACATAGAGAAGTAGTGGAAATTTTGTGGAAATCTTTCTTGAGATGAGGGTTTTGAAATATTTTTGGGCATACTCACTTCATTCATGTAGTCACAGAGCTGTTTTCCACAATGATTTAAATGGTCTTTGTTCACCTACTTTGGTGACTCACCTGAGGCTGCTTAGCCTATCCTGATCCAGCATCCCTCTTTTTTGAGGGATTCTTATTTGTATTTAGTTATAAATTTAAAGCTCAAACCCAATTCTTATACTTCTGCCTGACTCCTGCTCCTTTTCCCTAATTGCATTGTTTGGAATATTATCACAGTCAGCAAAATGGGGCTAGGTTTCTCTCTTGGGGACAGCTGTTTTTGAAGACCATTGTCTCTTTTCTGTCCCATGAAATGTCTATGGCCTGGCTAGGTGCTGCTTGGAGCAAGATCACCATCATCCAACAGAACAAGATTGTTCTTCCTCGTTGCCCATCTAGGTTGGAGAGACTGATGGTTGTTCTGATTATGGCAACTTTTCACTATGATTTATCTCTGAGCTCTGGTGCCAGGCCTCACTCTGGCACCTGTTCAGCCCCCTGCCTGATGCTGTAAGTCCTTTCCTCTGGTGCTGGTGGGTATGAAGGGCATTGAGTGGTACTTGGCCAGAAAAGCCAGAAGTAGAGATTTTTCTGGGCTTTTCATAATAGTGATGAAAATGCCCTGGAGTGGTCAGCTCCATTTTACAGATCAGTGGCTTGCAGCATTTCAGTGGAGCAGCAAGAGTGCAGGAATTTGGTCCACTGTTCCGTACTCTCTTTGTTTGGATACTCATTCCCCATTAACGGTAATTGTGTGGCCAGATTCCTTAAGCTTTGAAAAATCTCAGCCTAAACTGGCACACACAGTCTTCGTCATCATCCCTTCTTTATCTTTTCCCCTTACCACCACCCAAAGCCCAGTATTCCTGGACTGAGATTTTTTCAAAGCTGCACCAGTTTTCACAGTCTCCATGCTTGACACAGCCTGTATTTTTTACAGAACAACCAGAGCTGTGGTGATATCAGAAGGTGGGTTTGAAATAAGTCAATAAAGGAGCTGCAATAAAGCAGCTTGCTATCTGTGCTCCAGTGGCAAAACCAAATTGAGTATCTTCCGTGCTAGAGTCATACTTTTTACCCTCTGTCAGTTTTGAGGCTTTTTTAATGTCATTATATTAATCAGGTAGGTATCACACTGTCTCCCAAGTGATGGTGCTAACCTTATTCCTCAGACTTTTCTTACCAGACCAGCTGTAGTAATAATGTTTCACTCCAGAACTGCATGAGTTTTGCATGTCTGACTTCTTGCTATGAAAGGAATACTTTTGGAACAAATGTTTGTGTGTGTATGTATTGGGGAAAGATGTTGCATCTTCTCCCCTCAACCAGATTTGCTCATTTCTGGCACCCTATGTTTGCTCCAAAGAGTCTGCGAAACAAATATAGTGCCCTCTTTTGGGGTTGGAGTTGTGAAACCCAACACCAAATAGTTATACTACTGCCTTAGCAAACTAATTTCATTAACAACAAGCAGGGTGTGTACAAGGAGCTTTATACTAAAATTTGCTGTTATTATGCTTCTCATTCAGCTTAAAATGTTGGGGTATTTTTTTTCCAGATTTTCCCAGTGTAGCAGCCTTCTGCATGCTGCTAATCATGTGTTGCTCTCCTTTTCAGGACCCAGGTCCTGTGCTAAATGAAGTGCCCCAGCCTGGCACTGTCACTGACTATCCAACCTCCATCACTTCAATCAACAAATCTGCCTCTGCCTATCCTTCTACCACAATCGTCAATCCCACTATTGTCCTCTTGCAGCACAATCGAGGTAAGGAGACTTGCATATAGGTAATTGTGGCTCAAACTGAGCAACCTGTTATACTACAAGGAACTGGAGAATGTGTGTGCTGTGGACAATTAAGTCCAGGCTACTAAGAATCTAACAAAGTTGCCTCCGAAAAGCTGTAGTGACTGGAACATAAAACAGGCAAGTAAGAGGTTAGAGGCATGGGACAGTGCCTACTTTTTCTAATTAAAACATGTGGATCAGAAGCTCTCTGAGGTTGGGGAGAGGTTTTTGACTGGGCTATGGGCATATGAATAAGGTATTTCAGGGTAACAGCTATCAGGTATCTTGCCATAGTGGAAAAGGGTATATGCTCCCATATATCTGTCAGTAGAAACAAGGTAGCTTGAGGTAGTTTCTCCCTCACTTGAAAATGTGACATATTACTTCTCAGCTACTGCAGTGTGAAAGCAGCTATATTTTCTGTTTCTGGGGGAGAGATTTGACCTCTGAATTCACAGCAGAATTTGCCCAGTAGTAAATAATCTGCGTGCCCACAACTTTGAACTTGGCAATTTGTTCCTCTGTCCATAACCGGATCAACTCCAACTCATACTGCAGTAATCCTTGAGCCCTGGATTTGCATATGAGCAGAACGACCTTGTTTGAGAATTCTCATGTTCAGTAATCAAAGCCTTTCTCACAGTAGCTCCCTCTGAAAGGATAGTTACATCTCTTTACCTCTGGCACTGGAGGGAAACTTTGCTTCTCCTTTTTCATTCTCCTGATGGCTGGCATTACCCCAGCCCCCAAGTTCCTTGTGCATCACTAAAGACTGTAGCTATTAACAGGCCACAGGAATGCAGTCCAGTTTGCCTTGGTTTCCAGTGGACTTGGGAAACTCCCGGAATCTACAGTGCTGTGACTCACCTTTTGCAAAGAAAGAAAATAAAATCAGAAAATAGGGTCCAAGCCTGCACTCCTCATATTGTTGTCATTCTAATTACGCCATTGATGTGCTTTTTTGCAGTCCCTCATGGTATTTTGTTTCAGTGCCTTTTTAAAACATGCTTCAGTCTTTGATCCTGAAGATAGTGTCCTCACTGTAGCCCAGCTGATTATAGGGGTAGTGAGTGGATTATCTCTTCTTTTGCCTAGCATCTGAAGCAGCTTTGCTTATGTGCTTCTGGATGAGGCTGTCTGGATTCCTCAGCTGCTTCAAGAGGAGAAAAATCTTACTTGTGGCAGCCTTTTTTAATCTCAAAGCCTTTTGTTGACTTTCTTGAGGTGGGATATGCTTTTTGTTAATTTTTTTTATTAAATTTGGGGCATTTCAGTGTGTATCACACAAGGTATTTTCTGTCTGTAAACTTTAAGAGCATGAGAGGCAAATGTGTATAATATGATGATACATGCACAGTGGCTTCTAAAGAACCAATGTGAAATTGTTTACCTTCACAGTTAACAATTTGTCCTGTCTGAATATTGTCTCTGACCATTAGCCCTCATGATGCTGTATGGATTGAAGAGCCTTCTCTCGTTATGTTTTTGTGTGATACAGATTGTGGCCTGATAAGCAGCTTGGTTGGGTCTGTGAAGTATATCATTCTAATGCCTGTTTTTCAGTCTGTATTAGCCAAACATGTAATTTGCAAGAATCATGTTGAACAGGTTTGACAAGGCATCTTAGTAATAAATTTATATTGACTGACATTGTATGTGTCATACTATGTATTTATTAGAAAATCCCATATAAATCATTGAAGTTTTTCTATGGCATTATTGTCAGCTTGACAGACAGATGTCCCAGCCGTCACATTAATGTTTTTTGAAGGTAGTCACAACATTTGCATTCTTCCTTGGCCTGTGGAGTTTCTTTTGTATTCCAAGACATGCTGAGGATGAATGTTAATGGTCCAACGAGCTGCAATCTCCATAACGGCTGTCTTTAGAGCAGAAACCTGCTCCTCAGCTCTTCACTAGCCAGAATGCTATACGAGCGTTCTAATTCTCATCTGACCTCAGCTGTTGTCATTCAGCATAGTCCTTAGTTACTGTTGAAGTGGAAAGTATTGCTCCATCAGCCAGTAGGACAACATACTTTCTTCTTTTTCTTTTTTTTTTATCAAGTGCAGAATGAAAATAGTAGTCTGATGTGTCATCTTTTCTGCCCTCTTATTAACTGTTCCATTGTGCCTGTTTGGTAAAAGAACAAGATCATTGCTAGGTTTCTGTTTATTCTTCATGTGCCTCAAACCCTATTTTTGAGTCTGAGACATTCTCTTAATTCTTTTACTTCCATTGTCATTTTCTTTCATTTCCCAGCATATGTTACCTACTTATAGGTGTGCATTTTCCTAGCTTCCCATCTTTTTATGAGTTGAGGGTTCCCTGTAGTTTCTTATGCTTCCATAGCTAGGCCTTATCCCAGCATAGCATTAAGATTTCTTTATGCTAACTTAGTGTTTTTAAATGGTTCACAGAGCTTAGTTACCTATTGAATTTCTGTCCTGGCTGACATGATTCATATTTATGAATCTTTATGAACCTTACCTGTTCAGACCTAGTTTGGTCTCATGGTTATATAACAAATTGCTACTTGGTGATGTTCCACCTTCCCCTGGATGGTTAATTATGTTTTGTGCTGAAGTCAATTCCTTCGTGTCAAGATTATGTTTAATATAAATTCCTCCTGTGTGCTCTGAAATACCCTCTGAATCAGAAATTTCAAGGCAGTCTGAGATCTCTAGTAGTTTAATTAGTCTTCCAGATGGATAATGTGGCTTTTTTTCTCCTCAGTGGATTATTGATTGCTTTTTAAGGAGCTAGTTTCCTTATTCTTTGAAGTGACTGTTGTAGCAGACATCATGTACTCATTACTATTACTTATTACTATTTTGTGCTTTATTTGCTAGTTCATTAGTCTGCATGTAAGACCCTTTGATTTGGAGCTGTCAGAGACTTAGAAACAGGTAATGGCATTTGAAGCCCAGAAAGTACACTATATCCTTTTTGTTTGCTTGATCTTGCTTTTGGTGAAAGATCTCAGGGTTTTTTCGCCAGGATTTCAGTAATATCAACTGAACAAAACTCAAGCTTATAAACAAGTAATTTCAGATCCTCTTATTCATTTCTAGCACCAAGGTAATAGTATTTTCCCTTCTGTTGGTGTCTTGATACATTTCCTGTATGACACCTTTATTTTGCACTAAACATGTTCTGAAATACTTGTTTCCTCTTCCCTTTCGTTACTGGTTTCAAGTCTCAGTCTCCTGCAGTGCTCCCTCCTCTGGGGGAACTCTGAAGGCATCTATAATCATTCCTTCACTGTTGCCAGGAGTTTTATCCCTCTGCTTGACCCTTTCTCTGAGAAGCCTACAAGTTTTTTGCCTTTGCTTACAGACCCAGAACACAAGATCAAGGGTGAAAGCCTCAGTTAGCTGGTGTGTGCCTTGGGCTACACTCTGGCTCCAGTCAGGGGGGAGAGTGAAATAGCAGACACCTCCTGCTCCTTCCACTTCTATCATCATCAGCTCCCGTTCCTACACAGAGATAACAAGTGAAAACGAAATTGCCTCTTCACATAAAAAGTACTTTGTTTTTCATGAAAAGTCTATTAATTCATGTTCTCCCCTGTGAAAAAGAGATAGGAAAGAATCCTCAAGCACTGACTCTTTAAACCACATAAAGAATTAGTGATTCAACACAGTTCTCCTCAGTGAAGGTGATGGCTGAAGCTGAGACCATTCTCACTTGTACTTCTTCTTCCAAGGAATCAGAGATGGGCATCCTCACATTTCTCACTTGCCTTTTCTGATAACACAGCAGCCTCTTTGTGATGGCCTTCTTAGACCAGTGAGCCCTGCAGCAGGTGGTTCCCATCTACTCTTCCAGTTCAGATTGCTAACCCTTCCTTTTACCCAGTGCACCTAGGGTTTGTTTCCTATGTTGGAAGCTATCGTGAGCATAATGCTCAGGAGTTTGCCATCAGTGGTTAGCAGAGCAGAAGGCTGGGGTTAAACAACAAAGTTCGTAGGTATTGGTGAGGGAGCTCCACTGAGGAGAAATACCAGTCTCCCTTGCTGAGATGATCCACTTAGTACAAATATCTAGTGAAGGTGGGTTCTTCTAGCAAAGAGCATACACCTGGAGGTTTGTTACCTACCGCAGACTTGCTTGGCAAGTGTTCTATGCCACCCCAAAGCATGGTTGTTTCCTGGGCAGACATTGCATGGCATGGTTTATCATGAATATATAACAGGTGTGTTTAATATATTAAAGTTTTGAAATCTTTGCATTAACAATATGAGCTTTCAAAAGTGTTTGTATTTTTTATGTCAGTAAAATAGTTTTTTCTATTCAAATGGCTTTCATCCTTTCACTGAAAGGATCGATTGCTAGAGAGTAGAAAGAGCAGAGAACAGAGCACTACAAATTCTTGGTTTATTCCCAACTGTAACTTGGGCAAGTCATTTGGGCATCCTTTTAGAAACCATCAATTTTAGGGTGGTCAAACATGCTGAAAGATACCACAAGTGTCCCAGTCTGGGAGCCAAGGGGACTGTTCTGAGAATCAAAGCCTTCAAGCTGTATCTGTGCACAAATCACTGAATCTGTCGCTCAGTAGTATGTGGTGATACTCAGCAGCCACCAACAGTGACTCTATCCTTTCCTATATCCCTTTGAAATGCTACAGCAGTATGGTTTCAAGATGTACTTCATGCTAGTGGTAACAGAGTTAGTTGTTGAGTTGTTTGACTCTGTGAATTTTTACTAGTTTTCAAATTGTCTCCTGTCCAACGTTTTCATTTTCTGATGTTATGAAAAAAATGAAAATTTAAATAAAAATGCTCTTGGTAAATGTATTGGTCACTGCATCACGAGATTCAGATTATCCCACGAGGCTGCTGTGTGGAGAAAAGACTGTGGGCTGTCACTTTGGCAGGGTATTCGAAAACATTCTCTCCAGCAGCTGCTGCTGTTCTGTCTACAGTGTATTTCTTGCCTGTCAGAAATGCAGCACCAGAGCACTTGCTGTTTATGTCTCACCCATTTGTTCTGTATTTCTTTTTGTTTTGTTTCTTCCTTTACCACAGAACAGCAAAAAAGGCTTAGTAGCCTGGCAGGTATGACGTGTAAGGTCTGCTACCCCCCAGCTGCTGCCTCTGCTGGAGCAAAGCTGCTGCTTTGATAGCTTGTGGAGTACCTTGAGCAAACACACTGCCCAGGAACTGCAAAGGAATATACCAAACCCCAAATTACTCATCTGTCCCTCCTGAGTCATAAGATTTACATACAATTTAATTGTTCTAGTTGACTTTTTGGGGCTGCCTTTTGAGCATTTAGGTTTATTCCCTTGGGGCATATTCTCATGTTTCTCTACACATCCAGGACAGTTAGTCTCCCTTGTGGTGAGGGGAGAGGAAGGGAAATAAAAACCAGTATATTACATGAGTTCAAGAGCAGAATAGTTTGTGCCATATGTCAAGAAATATATGGTAAAGTTGTAGTATGCAAGTATACATGTGTTCTGCCACCCTTCTCTGCGTGGGTGTGAGAGTCTCTCCTTGAAGGATGAGCAAGTTATTTCCTGGTCATCCTTCTCAGCTTGAATAGAAGTAGCTCACTCTGCAGTGAGTGTTAGGAACAGTGTGTTATACACTACTTACCTGTATTATTGTTCTTCAGTTACAGTCATGGCAGGGTAAATGGAGAGGTGGGAGAGAAGAGAGTCCCAGAGAGTGTCTAAGCACTTTAAATATCACAATAGAAACCCAAGGAAATTAATACCACATCTTTTACTCTCCTGTGTGGGCCCTGGGCCCTGGACTAGTGGAGTGTGTCCCATGAGGATGTTCCTGTCTCAGGGTTGTCAGTCCAGTTCCTTAAACCAGTTCTAAATGCATTCCAGAAAATATTTTTGAAAATTCCTTCAAAAATGTACTTAACTGGATGGTAGATTTTTTTTCCCCTGGCTATGCTATGTTAGACAGCTCCCAGTCCTTCATATTATAATATTAAAGATGTGAATTAATGTTTGGGAGAAGGATGGCATGGGCCATACAATGGGGTTTATTTTTGCAAAATTGTCAAAATAAAGATTTTGCTTAGATAATGGCTGTGGCACTGGGAAATCAGACTGTGATACATTTACCCTGGTGTTTATGTCTGTGTTAGGTATTTTGAGTATTACCATAATAGTTTCAGATGGGGTCTGCCTGGCAAGCAGCCAACCATTTTTCCAGTGCAGGGAGCTGGGGAAGCAAAGAGAAGTAATATATCTTTGCCAGTCCTGTATGAGAAGGACTTTGTGCCCTTCTCTGGCATTGAATTGTTTAGCCTGCAGAAAATAATGACTTTTCTAAACCAGAAGTTGTAACACGAGCAGTGACCATGATAAGTAATGGAGGAAAGCTGTAACCTTTCCTAAAGTTTGCATCCTCTCCACATCCTCATCCCTAAACAAAAACCTGCTTCCTTTTCATCCTCAAGGTCATGAAAGAATGTTCTTTTCATGCTCTATTCCTAGAGGCTTAGTAAAGAGTTCAGTAGTGGAAGTGGACCAAATATTTCCTACAAAATCCTGTACACCAGGGACATGAAAGACTGCACACACATTCACAGAGAGGGGAAAAAGGATGAAAATGCTCACCAAGGATTTAATAGGTGCTTTGCCAAATTTTGAACATTTATAAACATTATTTAATTTTTTCTTAAAGAAGAGGAAAACTTAGATGGTAATTTCAAACCAACCATTTAAACACAAATTCTTCGGTACTGAGTTTCATAGGGCAGAACTGTGTTTGCTGAAAGTACCAACAGGTCAATGCTTTGCTGTGCACGAGCCTTTCCTCTGCTAGCTGTCCCTTTCAGATTTCTGCACATTTAATGGCTTTGGGCAGTATTGTGATGTGCATGTGAATAAACGTTCTCTCTCTTCAATGCATGCAGTGATGTAAAAATGATAGGATTTGGCAAAGTTGTAATGAGACAGACTGTAAAATTACAGATGTTTCCTCTCCAGGAAATCCACATAGAAAAAAACTTTGACTGAGCCTAAGGGTTACTGTGCTACAGCTCTCCAGAGCATTGTAGAGCTTCTGAGCAACCTCAAGTTCCTTGGTTTCCTTGGTGGCAGTGCCTACTGCTGCCTCTGGGTGTCAGCTGGGCAGCGTCCAGGAATTCCAGGTTGGAAGCAAGGTGGTCTGAAGCAATTTCTCTCTATCTTTATGCAGACTTGTATGCAAACATGTCATGCATATGCTTAAACAACAGTGGAGTTTGTTCCACACACTCTGTTTAGGGCACAGAAATGAATTGGAAACATCATACACTGACTGTAACAATGGGATTGTCAGGCAGGTGAGTGCAAGCTGTTGAAAAGTAGTGCTCCACTACCACGTAGGGTGCTCCTTTAGACCGAAATCACCAGCAGAAAAATATGTCCAAGAGATTGTATCACTGATGCTTTTTGATGAAGAGTGAGATTGCAGAGTTGCTAATTAGTCAGAAGGACACAAAACCCCAACTCTCACACAGTCCTTGAAACCAAAATTTTCCATTGTCTTATATGACAGCTAAGACTGTTGCGAGATGTGTGATGGTAACTACTGGAGAGATGCTATCCTGCTGTTGCTGGCATCAGACATTTTCCTGGTAGATTTCTTTCAGTCCAGCTGCAGCGACACAGTCTGTCTCATCAACTACTTGCCAGGATTTTTGCCTTAAAAGAGCAGAATGTGTGGTGATGTGGTGAAATGCTGGGATGAGATAAGAATCCTCCACTGTCCTTTCCAGATTCAGTGCCAGACAGATTAGCCTCTGATAAAGTTGATTCAGCACTTATACGGGACAAGCCGGTTCAGGAGACGGTGCCAAGCGAGAGGAGAGCAATGGAGGAAAAGAGAAGCAGCATCAAGAGCCCTTACCACATGGCTGATACCTCCGTCGATGATATTGGGATTCCACTGAGGGTAAGACAATGCTGAGCATGTGGCTGATGCACAAACCCTGGGCTAGATTCTGCCTACATTAGGACTGAGGGAATTCACTAAAGCTGCAGAGATTTAAGGGAAGATAGAATTCTAGTTCCAATGTATTTTGTGATGACTGGTTCCATTTAATATCAATGACCTGTTTCAGATGCCTCAGGGGCAAAAAAATTAAAAATTAATATCTCTTCACATAATATTTGAGAATACTGTTTTCTGGTCTGTTGCTTTCACAGCTAGCAGCTAAAGGAGTGTTTTGTCTCATTTTAGCAATTAGCATTAAAGGCAAATTCCTCTTTTATGCAGTATGTTTAAGTTCATTCAGTGTTCAGGGGAAATTATGGAAAGCATTATTAACCTGTTCTTACAACTAGGGACTGGAGTGACTTGAATACTAAATGTTTCTAACTGTCATTGAACACTTCTGAAATTGGTATGTATGAATAAACTAGGCAAGGTGTCTACTTTTAAATGTCATTTCAGATGAACATGCAAAACCTTCTACACAGCCTGCAGTTCTACACAGGTTACAAAGTGCCTCTGCAGAGCTTCTACATTGTTAGTAACTTGAGTGAAACTTGTACCTTCATTGCATATGAAATGATATATCTGAGTCAAATCACCCATATTTCAGAGTATTATTATCATACAGCCTTTACATAGCACAGTGTAAACCTTTTTTGTTGCTGGAAGATTTGTAACAACTTTGAAAGGCTGGTAGAAGTCATTGTAATTATATGTATATTTATTTTTCCAATAGAATACAGACAGATCGAAGGACTGGTACAAAACGATGTTCAAACAGATCCACAAGCTAAATAGAGGTACTGTACCACAGATGAATTTTATTTACTTTGAAAGACCACCTTGATGACATTTTATTTCATTCATGTGAATAATTGTACTGGATGTTAAATGAAAGCATTTTATGTTAATTAGTATTTGCTCTGCACCACAGAACTCAACCAATGTGTTTGTCTTTGAAGTCAAAGGT
Source organism: Acanthisitta chloris (assembly GCF_000695815.1). Lineage (NCBI taxonomy): Eukaryota > Metazoa > Chordata > Aves > Passeriformes > Acanthisittidae > Acanthisitta > Acanthisitta chloris. The sequence goes on along the minus strand of NW_008654441.1, from coordinate 48,530 downwards.
GAGAGAATGGCAAAGTGCAAAGAAAGATCTGAGTTGTTCTACAGGTGAACTGCAATGCACTCATGAAATCGAGTGTACTATTTGAGATCAGAAAGCTGCTGATAATTCCATAATTAGAGAAAAATAGATCTCCAAACTCCAGTTTTAGCAGCTAACCCCATCCCACACACTTTGAAAGGACAGTAGGTTATCTCAGAAACTCCTCTGTCCATAAGAGAAAACTTTTTATGCTGTAAAGCTTTACTACCTGCACAACAAAGTGTGTTTTGAAGTTCACTGAAACTAGCACAAAGGTTTCCATTGATTTTTGGTGAGTTCGGAATCTGAACTCTTCTTTTTCAAAACCTCACGTTTTCTCCTTTTGAAACCTAAGCAACCTGAGCACTTGCAAACTTTGTAGTGGTGCACTCTCAGGGGATTCCCACCTTGGGACACTTCTGTGCCTGACTGCTGATACATTCACGTTCTTTCTTCTGTGTGAAAAGTGGCTGCAGCTGCATTTGCAAACTGAACCCTCTGAACAGCCTGACGTGCAGGCAAATGCAATTCAGATCTGTGCTTGTATAATAAAATGCAGAGCATGCAAAACTGGAGCTGTATTTGCCACTGTAGGTGCTGTCATGATGAGCTTTATGCATAGATAGATGCTGTGTTGTGCTGGATGGAATGAGAAGGAGTTGAACTGTTTCCTAATCCTAGTGCTCCTGACAGAGGTTCTTCAGCTCAGCCAGAGCCCATGCTCAGATGGAAGAGAATGAGTTCAGTCCCCTTGGCTTCTGATCTCTCACAAGGCCCAGACATGCAAGGCAGCAATGAGCCAAGAGGCATTCTAGGTTGTGTCATGGTAGAACATCAGCACAAGAGGAACTGTCCTGCAGTCAGCTTGTATGGATTCTTGTCTTGCCCTTCTTCCCTTTTAAATCTGTCCTCTCTGTTCTTTTTTTTGCAAATCATGTTCCTCTCCTTAGACACTCCTGAAGAAAACCCTTATTGCCCTACCTACATATTTCCTGAACTTCCTGAAATCCAGCAAAAAACTGAAGGTACCAGAAGTTTAGTCAGAGTATCTGTTGTCTTGTGCTTTGAGTTAACTGTACTATAGCACGCAAATAGATTCAGGTTCTAGCTTTCTGTTACCCATGTGTTACACTGGCTAGAAATTCAGTTATGCCCAGTCTACCTTCTTGTGTGATGCAAAAAGTAACTGAATCTTTGTTAATCCATTAATCTTTTTTTTTGAAGTATGATGCCATCTACTCTAGTGTTATTAAAGTAGGCAATAAAATCATACAGTGATAGGAAATTGGGGGATGAAGCAGAACCTCCACTTCATTGTGGATAGTCTCAAAATCCACTGCTTTTCTCTGCTGCAGAAGACAATCCTTATTCTCCTACATACCAGTTTCCTGCGTCTACTCCTAGTCCTATCTCTGAAGGTAATAAAAAAGGTCCATATATACTTTTCTGCACAAATGCTGCCTTACCCATTTATTTTCTTCCCAGAGTTTTTTCTAGTTGCTGAGCATTATGCTGCCTCGTAATGATTTGCTGCACTCTAAGCATTGCCTTGACCGTATGATGCCTTTTTGGCTTTGCAGTGCTCCTCTGGCTTTGTAACTAGTATTCAACTAATGCTACAGACTTGGGGTTTGCTTGGTTTTATGCGCTTATCAGTTGTGCGTGCAGTGATTACTTAACATGTCTAGACTGCTGACTTATGTGTAAAGTTGTGATAACTGAGTTTTCTCCCCCCTTCAAATCAATAAACTTCATTAATTATTTGCTTCTGGTTTTGAATATTAACATAGAACTAGGGTCAGACCCAAAATGTCACTGAAGCCTATTGGTAAAAAGGCTGCTTGCTTCAGTGGGTTTTGGATCAGTCCCTCAGTGTAGTCTTTAAAAATAAACATAACTTGGTGTAACATAAGGTTCAGGGCTGGCCTTAGGTGCACTTGGCATATCTAGGCAAGGAGAGAGTTTGAAGGACTCATCAGCACATCTTGCAACTTGAAGTAATGCTGTCTTTACCTTATCTCTTCATGTGCTCAGCAGATTCCTTTAAACTTCCTGTACAAATCGGAATTCTTTGCAGTAATATTTCAGGGATGGTGAAATAGCATTTATTACAGTGTTAATCGTGTAACTCTGTGCATATATCAAAATACTTAAATATGAGAAACACTGGAATCCGCTGCACACGTTGGGCGTACAAACATTTCCTGATTGGGAAGTTGTTGGTGACAGCCTTGTTGACTTGGTGCTTTGGTGACACTGTAGATCCTGCGATTTAGGAACTTGCCTACTTAGCCTGTGCCTCAAGCCAACCCTGGTGAGACTGTTAATTAACCATTTCATTCAGTGTTTATATTAAACATCTGGTGGGTATTGTGTAAGAAGAAAGCATACAATATAAGCTGAGATGCTCCCATTTCATTCAGTGTTTATATTAAACACCTGGTGGGTATTGTGTAAGAAGAAAGCGTACAATATAAGCTGAGATGCTTAAAGAAGGCTAGGAGATGTTAAGTGCATTTCACCTTTAAATGAACATGGATGGAGTGTCACACGCTCTCTAAGATACTTGATAATTTCTTGGCGAAACCTATAGGTGAAGGGCTCTGTCTTACAAATCATAATGCAATGTAAATTGTTTTCTATTGGCAGAATGGTATGTGGGTATGGATGAGAAACAGTTTCAGTAACTAATGGATACAGGAGTTTTACTGAGAAAATGTTCGTTTGTGATGAGGTCTGAAAATCCATTTTACTGATCCAAACTAACATATTTTGGAGAACAAATGATGATAATGTATTATTTTTCCCCATAAAGGCCTTCTATGCACTTACAAATGTGAATATGTGCATAATTTTCTGGGTTTGGTAGTTGAGATTTTTTATTCTCAATACACTGGGAAACTTTAATATTTGCTTGGATTCTTTCCTTGATAAGCAGTACAAAATATTTGATGATGTAGATGAGTTGGATGGGTTGGAGTGCATGTTTCACGTTTAGAAAACATTTCGAAGTTCTATACTCAGTGGCAATGTTCATACAGAGATGGGTTGAAGCCTCCATTTCATCCAGTGTGTCAGATTGGATTGATGCATAGGATCACCTAGAAACATCAAGATTGGGGATCCCCTCTAAAATATGTTTAGTCTCTAGAAACATACAGAATACAGCCAATCCATGAAAATAAACCCCAACCCTGCAGATTTTCTGGCATCTACAGGGGAACAGTCTCTTCTCCCTAAAGGAATCAGATATTTCAATTACAAACTGGTGATAGCTGCTCTGTTAAGGAGGTCCCACGGATAGAATGTAGCTCTTAGAGCCAGGAGATGTTGTTTTATGCTCATTTCTGATTTATTCTTTATTAAGTCGTTCCAGATTTCTGTGTTTCAGTATTCCTTGCTGGGAAAAGGAAAGAAATGTAGACTCGCTTCTCTGTAAGATACTCAGAGACAAAACACACCTGTTCTCCTTAATATTGTAGATATTAGAGTATTTGTTGTTTGAATGATGAGCTGTAATGAATATTGATATTTCTCTTCAAGTAAGTAAATCATGTTTTTTTTAATTGATCACCAGCACTAAATAAGATTTCGAGGGGTGAATGGCTGTGAAGATAATTTTAGACATTTGTTCATCTGTATTGTAGGGACTGAGAGTTTTGTGATTTACTGTCTGAATATACCAAACATATATAAGAATACCAGTCAATTTTGCCAACCATTCAGTATAATATAGATACTTGGTTTCTGTGATTAAGATTTAAAATGTGGAATTGGCCGAAAAATTGACCTTTGGGTTTTTTTAACCTGAAGGTTATGATAAGCACACCAGAGTCAATAATCATCCTTTTGGATCTTAAACCTTCTAATAATTCACCAAGAGAGCTAAAGCAGAGGGGCTAGAAGTTAAGACTTCCCTGAACCTTCCTGAAAGGCTCGATTAAGTTTTGGGTGCAACTTCAGGTCAGCTGTGTTAGCCAGTTTGGTTTTTTCCCTTCAGATGAGATTGGCTGTAGCAGCTGATTGATGTCTTTCTTGAGAGAAAATCCTGAAATCGTTTCAATCTATTGATTGGCATCATTAAATTCACATAACACTTTTTTAGAATGTTCTTTTCTTATCCAGCTTATTCTGGCTACATCTATTTTGTTTTTCTTTCTTTTTATCTCTATCACATTTAGTGGTTTCTTCACAGAGGTATTAGTAATAGTTTTGCTCACAGTTCTCTTTGCAATCATGGAATCACAGAATATCCTGAGTTGGAAGGAACCCACAAAGATCATCAAAGTCCAGCTCCTGGCCCTGCACAAGACAACCCCAAGAATCATATCATGTGTCTGAGAGTATTGTCCAAACACAACTTGAACTTGATCTTGGTGCTATGACCACTTCCCTGGGGAGCTGTTCCAGTGCCCAACCACCCTCTGGTGGAGAGAACCTTTTTCTAATATTGAACCTAAACCTCCCCTCACAGAGCTTCTTGCCATTCCCTCAGGTCCTGTCACTGGTCTCCAGAAAAAAAGAGTGCTTGCCCCTACACTTCCCCTCTTGAGGAAGCTGCAGACTGTGATGAGGCCTCCCCTCACTTTCCTTTTCTCCAGGCTGAACAGACCAAGTAACTTCAGTCACTCCTCATGTGACTTCTCCGCAAAGCCCTTCACTATATTTGTTGCCTCCCTTGGATGCTCTCTGATAGCTTAATATCTTTCTTGTATTGTGGTGCCCAAAACTGCACACAGTATTCAAGGGGAGGCTGCACTAGCACAGAGTGGAGTAGTCCTTGCATTGTACTTTCCTGCATTTTGCCTTGGAAGTCCTGTACATCTCTCATACACACATCCCTGCAACCCTCATCTGCAGGGAAAGGGGCCTGGAGGTCCAGTTTCCAAGGCTGATTGCAACTGTCCCTTGCTACTACCTGCAATTCACTGAGGATTAATTCCAAAGCCTGTTGAAGATTGTGGAAAGATATCACTAGGATTTTTATCTGGCCATCACTGGTAGAGTGGGGGGTGGTAATGCTGCCACCCTCCCACCTTCTGTTTGGGCACATCTGCCTTGACACTATAGTACCATGTTATCTTTGCATAAGGCAGTGTGTGCTTGCATGGCCCAGGGCAGCAGCTGTGTTCTGGGAAGGACATTGCTGTGCTGATGCAGTATAATACTGTCACTGTCAGGAGAGAAGGTTGTTCAGCTTGGGGGCCACACCACACCACACCACTCAGTTACATTGATGTCACTGCTGAGCTCTTTTAGAGCTGCATTAATATCTCCATTATGTTCTACAGATGTCTTTGCTATTTAAAAAACAAGCTCTTCAGAACAAGGACTGTCTCTTGGTGCAAGTGTACATGTGTGTCTTGTGCCAGAAAAAATCATCTGTGCCTAGAAGATAATCTGAGTCAGTGACCATGCTTCAACTTGGGGTGCAAGTTAAGAGAAGATGGCCCAGCAATTATCTTATGTGATTGGAGCAGGACACCTCAGCTCTATTACTGTGTCTAGCACCTTATGAGTTATTGAAATCATATGCTATGGCTTTTGGATCCTCTATTTATCTTTTGATAAAGTGGATCTGTTGACTCTTGCTGTAGAGGAATTATGTGATAAAAAGGGATTGTTTTCTAAAGTGCTATGAGAGAATGGAGAAAGGTATTAGTGTAAGTAGTATATTAATATTTATGTCTAATATAGGAATTATATTTAAATGCAATTTAAAACTCATTGGGATTTTATTTTTTTAGGATCTTCTCCCTATGGTAAGTATTGGACATAGCACTCAAATTATGGTGAATGTATTAGTAGAAGAAATTAAAGGGTCTCTGGTGCTTCTTCTTTGGGGTCTTTTCAGCTCACTTGCAAAATGCTTTTGTCTTTCAGATGAAGATTCTGATTCATACTCCCCTCGTTATTCCTATTCTGAGGACAGTAAGTAATTCACATTTCTTGTTTAATCTCTCAGTCAGAGCATGTAAAGCATGTATTTATTTGCCTCCTATCCAGTTCACCAATATTCCTATATTTGACTTGTCCTACAGGCCGAACCCAGCTTTCAGTTCCCCGCTCCAAGAGTGAGATGGACAATATTGATTCAGAGAAGGTTGTTAAAAGGTCTGCCACTTTGCCACTGCCAAATCGTACTTCATCGCTGAAATCAAGCCCAGAAAGGTGACCTGAACTAAGAAATATGTGGATCGGTACTGGAAGACTATCCAAAAGCTGTGGATGGGAAGGGCACAAAAATTGAAGCTTTAGGCCCACCATCCCAGTTAAATTTTTCTTGGAAATTGGATACATAGCTTTTACTCTGAGTCACCTGCTAGGCAGCAGTGAACTCCTTCATGGTCACAGCCCAGTCCACATTCTGTCCATCTTTTTTTGCCAGACATCACACAGTCTGTTACATACTCTCCTGCCTGGGTAAGGAGTGTTTCCTGTGGTGCCATACCTATACAGTGCCTATCACATAGGCACAGTGGAAACTCCTGGCTCAGTGTGACACTGTAAAGGCACCTCAGAATACAAGCAAGTAGTGATAATTGTGGAGAAGCAAAGTTTGGATTTATGTTGAGCCTTGGTAAAAACTTTGTTACATTTTCCGTCTCTGACAAGTCCCACCCACATGAACTTTATTGGAAGTAGGTTCTAGTTAGCAGTGCCATTTCTGATCTTTCAGGATGACTGATTTTTTGCTTCGTTTATGACCATGTATTTTAAACCTCTGTGTAACAGTAATGAATGCATTTACCAAATGAAGGGAAAGCAGATTTTTAATTCTCACAGCTCTTGAACTGCTCCTCCCTAGTTCACCGACTTCCACATGCTCTTAATGTTTTTCATTTGCTACCTCAAGTAAGCAATGCTGTAATTTGAGATGGCTAATTTAGTGAGCATCTCAGGTCACCAGACCAGGAGACAAAGTTTACTGACAGAATGTGTCTTCCTTATGCAGGAATTGAAGGCATAGTGCATTTGCCCTCTGAGAAAACTCGTGCAAGTGAAAGGAATGCAGTAATTAGAGCTTCCTATTATCAAGTGACAAACCAGTGTTTCACCAGGGAGAATTTTCTCTGGGGTTGGAATCTTAAGCAATCAAGTTATTCTGGGCAGCGAGGATCAAGCTTGTTGAAATTTGCACACTGTAGGCCAGTCCCTTTGACTGTCATCTTGTCTTACTTTAGGAAGAAAAAAAATTACATTGTTTGTCTCTGTTTCTCCTCAGCCACTGAAGAGAGTTTGGGCAACTCAGTGGTTTGTTCCTATTCTAGCCAGATCAGTAGGGTAAGCGAGAGGAAACCTGGAGCAGCAGTTTTGGTTAGATGCCTCACTTCAGTTTGGTGAATGCTAGATGAGATGAATCCACATACACATTGCCCATCAAAGGGAGCATGACTAGAGCAAAATCAGAATTAGTTTACCATCTTATATGGTCTGACTTCTGGGCTTTTCTGGGGGCATTTGTTATTCTGCACGAGGTGTTTGAGTATATTAACTTTCAGAGCAGCTGGACATTGTAGGATATGCACCCTGAATACTTTGTGACTATTGTCTGAACTGTGTCAGTGGAGACACCACACTAAATTATAATGGTTTGGGTAGTCAGTGGACTATTCTTAGCCACCTTTAGATACACCAGTCTGAGATAATCTGTTCATGTCTCTAGAAAAGATCTCTTCTTGGACCACACAGTGACCCCAGAATCCAGAGATGTGGTAGTCAGGTAATCAGTGATGTGGCTAAAATGGAGAACTTTAGCAAAAGAAATTTAATCTGAGTTCTGCTCAAATTTTGCACTTCTTCATATTTATGAGCTTAGTTGAAGCCCATCATGAAGCTATTTCCAATGAGGAAAGATATGGAAGTCTGGAAATTTATTAAAAGTACTTGGAATAAACTCTTGCTGCTCCAGTGGTTTCAGCAGCTGAGCTGTATCAAACTCTGCCTGCTATAGATAAACAAATATATGTCCAGAGCTGTATCTGAACTGTTCCTCTTGCAACAGACTTCTCTCCTCGATTAAAAATGCACCCTGACTAAACCACAACTAACAGGGAAAGGCGCCGCTCGAAATGAGGTGTTTGTCTCCACAGAAACCACAGTATTTGAGTTCATTGATCTTTCTTTCCTCAGGACTGATTGGGAGCCTCCAGACAAGAAGGTGGACACCAGAAAATACCGCGCAGAACCCAGGAGCATTTATGACTATCAGCCAGGAAAGTCCTCCGTTCTGAACAACGAAAAGATGGTAATGTTTGTTTTATCCTAGTTTGTGCTTTTATCCTGAGATTATGAAATATGAATATGAATATGAAATCTCTCCAAATGCTTGTCCAGTTCTATTCGGATGGGATACCTTATGCTTACATTGCAGTGCTAATGTGATGTATTTTGAAAACTGTTCTGCATAACTTCCTAACATTTTTGTTCTCTATAAAGCAAGATCCAGGGGGATTGAGAGGCTTCTTTCCTTTTGGATGTGTTCTTTTCCGTGTTAAGTATGGATCACTAACCCTAGTTTTTAATCCATGTTTGACACTGTGACCTGTTCAGCAGCTGTTTTGCCAGCTGTACTTTTTCTAGGGCACAGCATTAGTTGATACAGGAGGGTTGAAGGCATTATGCAACAGAGCAGGCAGGTTCAGTTTCTATGTTCCGCTGATACTTTAAACACTGAACTAGTTTTTAGAGTGCCAGTAAGATACCTCAGTGGATGCCTCAGAGATGCATTAGGACATGGCCATCTCCCCAGGGCTGCTTTCTTCCTCAGCTGGATCTCACCACCTCTGCAGCAGGGATGGCAGGACTGAATGTGAACTAGCTCCCCAGCTATGCCAGAATGTAACCTGGAGTATTAAGTGAGCTGCTACCGATTTCAGTTTCAATTAGTAAGCAGTGCTGTGAATTGTGACAGCCAGGGGACGTACAAAAGTCTCTTTCTGCAGCTTGGCTGAGAACACTTCGCAAGGGGCAGGACACAGGTGATGGTAACCTTGTCAGCCAGTCCTGTGTAAATTACCACAGATCACTTACAGTGTCCTTCTGTGGCACACGTGTGACACTGTAAGTGCTAGAACATACTCCGTGATGTTACTAGTGTATGACCAGTTTGGTACATAAAGATATAATTGTTCTGTATAGGCATTAAATTGAAGGATTCAATTAGAGTTGCTAATTGCATGTGAGATTCCAAACATAAACTGGACTTTGTACCTTAATAGATAGGGCATTGATCCATGGATGGAGTAGGTAAAGGAATGCTCCTGAAAAACCTGCCAAGGATTTTACATGAGTGAATGGCAATTTAAATCAATAGAAATGTAAGAATCAAGTCTGATCTGGGACCTGATGTTTCTCCTTAGTATTTTGGTGGGTTTTCTTTTTTCCTTCCAAGTGCAATCAAGGTCCATCACTTTTTGAAGATCCTGCAACCAACTTCTTTTCTCAGCTGTGTCCCTTCATTGACTTCAACAAAGTTGCTCCTGATGGGAGCATGATCCTAATGCCTATTGAAATGGGTGATGGATGACTCCCTCTTGATACTACTGGGCGGTGGCTCAGCCCATTAGAGAAGTGCCAGTGAGGAGTGGTTTGAACATGGTATGACAACTCCATTTCTGCAGTCCGTCCTGGAGCAAGATTTCTGCTGACTTAAGCGGCAGTTTTGTCTCACGGTAAACAGACAAGATTAAAACTTGTGGCAAAAGGCTGGCTTCATCTGTGTACTTAAGCATTTGCAAAAGGTCTGTCATCACCAGTGACACTGTTTACATGTTCAGACTTGGTCAAGTACTTAATTGAGCTGTGGAATCAGAGTCTAAAAGCCACAAGAAGGACCATAATCAGCATAATTGAGAAAAATTGTATGTACAGAGCTCATCCAAACCAAGATGAAAGTGACAATGTGTTACTTCCAGTGTTATTTTGTGAGCTTTAATTTAAAGCCACAGATCACAGAAGAAAGGAGGTCTTGAAAGAGTAGCTTCACAGTCTCTGTCAGTCTCACTAAATATTACAGTAATATAGTGGTTAGTGACTAGATCTTTCAGGGAGGCTGCAGAAGATGTGTGGATATCTCCCACAGCTGTGACTATCAGAATCCCAACCCAAAACCATTTCAGAGCACTGAAGAGCCTCCTGTTGACATCAGTGAGCTTTGTTTTAATGTAAAGGCAGTCACATAAGCGGAATGCATTTAGTTGGAGTGAAGTAAATAAAAAATGGAGGCATGGATTCTATTGTGCCTTTAAGAAATAGCCAAATCGTTCTCCAGGCCATCAGGCATCAAACGTGTTGCAGCTATTTATCTTTCAGATTGAAGCATTGCCTCTCATTCAACATCAGTCCTGAGCTCTTGTCCTGGAACTTTTTTTTGTGATGCAAATGGCTGTGGCAGAGTCTGGGACATTTAGCAAAGTCCCGCGCTGTTGTCAGCTGCCTCAGTAACCCCATCACAGAACAATTTCCATGAGGTCTCTCTGTGCATCTGTGTGGCTCATCACTTGCTGTGATGGAGCACTTGGGATCACACTGGCACATCAGACATAATGTGTTTATGTTTTTAATGCACTGAGATCCATTTTCTCTAAGACTAGGTATGCTGAAATGCAAGAATTTACTAGGTGCCTTTTGGGGAGTGGCACCTTGTAAGCCTTAGCAATGGACTTTTATTCTCTTACCTCACCAGTAGAGTTTTTAAACAGTTACAACTTTTTCAACTTTTTTTTGTTTCATTAAAACAGATGGTATGAACAAAGGGAATTTCCTTTTCAACTGTACTGTTTTCTGTCCTGTCTGAATTTCCTTTGTTGTATTTTTGTCTGATTCTCTAACATGTATTTGTGAAGAAACATGTAATATTGTCGCTCTATCCATCCCTTCAAAGGTCTTTCAGGATGCACTTTCTCTGACTTGTGTCTCATTTGATTTAGAAAACCACTTTCACTCTGTTTGCAGTGTATAGAACAGGGTTTCTCACATATTCATGTGCTGTTAAAGATGCAGTATTGGATTCAAGTCTCACTGAATCTCTCTTTTTTTAACCAAATGAAGATTAAAAAAATATAAATAAATTAAAGTATATGCAGCTTTGGACTCGATGAAAGTGTCAGACAGTAGGACTGAGGGACTGCTTGACTCCCAGCTCTTCCATTGAGTCTCCCCGTGACTCTGGGGAAGCTGCATAATCTCTCTCTGTGTGGGTCTCCTGATCTGTAAAATGCAATTCATTCATATTCATGTTGCTCACAATGATGCTATTAGGCTTAACTGATGTTTGCAAAGCAGTTCATGGCCTTTATGAGAGAGGTGCTATGGAAATTCCAAATTATAAGGCTAAATATCTACATTTTAGAATGGAAACCACAGGATCTGCATCTCTAACAGTCCCTTTCCGTGTATTCTTTGCATAATGTTATCCTTCTCTTTCTTCCATTCCCCTATCACCAACTCCTTTAGACTCGGGATATAAGCCCAGAAGAGATAGATTTAAAGAATGAACCTTGGTATAAATTCTTTTCGGAATTGGAGTTTGGGAAACCGGTAAGTTTGATAGTTGCAATGACCAATGAAGTCAACCTGCCTTTTTTTTTTTTTTTAAAATGATTGTCACATCCCTTGGCTAGGCCCTAAACCTGGAACAGCTGCCTTACTCATTTAAAGATGTGATTGTGCATAACATCATCCTGGTACTAATGTAAAGCAGCTGTTCTGTGGCCACTTTTAGTATTTTGAAGCCATTTACAAACATTCCCTACCTTCCAGCACTATGTATCGACAAAGCAATATTTTCTCACACACCATAGTTCAAACTGCATTTTTGTTGTTAATGCTAGAAATAATACCCTGTCACTATTAAAAATCCTTATTCAAAGCCCTTATTCTCCCTCTGCCTAACAAGATCTAGGATGGCTGACAGGTAGCTTTAAGTCAAGGAGAATCATTTATTCCTGGCCCTGGCTTGTAAACTGTGGGTCAGTAAATTCCAGCTGTCCATAAACAGATCATGACCCTGTTTCCTGGTCATTTCCTTATGCATGTAGCTGCCCATTGCCTAAATGGGGGACATCAGTCTGTTGAATAGCCCTTGCCATTCCCTGAAACCAAAGGAGTCTGAGAACAGTGTGCTTTCTTTTCAAATGGAACTGTGTTGCTATGTGTGGAGCGAAAAAAGAAAAAAGCCTTGATATCTCCTCTGGAAAAAGATGAAGCAAAGCTTAATTATTCAATAGGACAAAGGACGTTTTGATGAAGGGAACACATCAGTGGTAATGGCTGCTGGAAAAAATGTGACTTTAAAGCATTTTATGGCCTGGTTCTTACTGATTAAACACTATTAACTTTGTTATTAAATACTGTTTAATAACCTACTCTTACTGCACCAGAGGGTCAGTATCAGCCTCTCACACTTATTCTAGTGTAGTGGTTGTTTGTTGTTTCTCCTCTCTCCTTGAGGTCAGTTGTCAAATGCCCATGCACACCACTTTGGAGTGCTGCTGAGATTCCCTGCATGTACAACAAAACAGAAATAAGTTTTAAGGTTCAGTATTGTCTTCAAAGGCAACTGCAAATGGACACCAGCAAGCAGCTTTTCTTTAAAGCTTGTCTTTGTTCTGATAGAAGTGACGAAGTTCCTCCGCAGAGAATGTAGCTGCCTGGAGTCGAGTGCTCAGAATGATCACAGCATAGAAATAGCATAATTTTTGCTGAAAATCAAACATGTACACTTACTGAGTAGTCCATTCTTTCATAGAAAACTGTGTTTTATAGCTATGGGCCTTCCTTTGTAAGCTAAAGAAGGACCATCAGCAGAGTTTAAGATGAGACCTCATAAATTTTAGGCGGTAGAATTCAGATAAATCTCACCTCATTGAGGCTTTTAAGTGTTGTCAGTATAAGATTTAACCCTTCACAAGTTGTCATGGTTCAAGATTTCCACAGTGAGAAGAAACCTGCTTATCTTTGCTGCCATGTAATTAATAGCCATATGCTTTTGTAATCAGTGAAGGTTTGCCATCTCTATGGTCCTTTGAGTCAGGCATTGCAATGTGCTGCCCAGGGAGGTGATGGATTCACCGTCCCTGGAGGTTTTAAAGATGAGACTGGTTGTGGCACTTAGTGCCATGGTCTAGTAACCACAGTGGGGTTGGACTTGATGATCTTGGAGGTCTTTTTCAACCCAGTAGGATTTATGCCCTTGGTGCTTTCTAGATGTGGGACTATACCTGTTTCTTAGAAGTATAGATTTGTGCTTTTAGTCATGCAGCCTTGGCCTTCAGAAGAGGGTATCTCAGGCTACACCAGCAATCCCTCTAGTGTTAGCAGAGTGTCTGTTCTGGTGACAAGTTCCCCACCTTCCTCATGGCACTGTTGTTAAGCGCTGCTTTCTTACAGCTTGCCTTGAAATGATATCCCATGTCAACCTCCTCTTGCTCCAAAGCTATGCAGCCATACTCTCTGAGAGCTGTGCCAGCTGCTGAATGTGGTACTCTGTAAATAGTACTGGATAAATAGAGTCAGGCACTTGAATTCGAGGTGCCATCTCAGTCTTTTATAGCTCACAGAGCTCTCTGCAGGCTTCTCTGCCACAGCCAGAAGAGCACGATTTTTGCAGTTTTGCTCACTCTGGTCTTGGGAGAGCCAGATTTTTGTGACCAGCTAGTGGATAAGCCTCTCAGTTGAGAGTTTCAACTGATGTTCGCTGTGTCTGGGATTTTCAAAGATTCTCTCCTTGTACCAGTGGTTTATTCCAGTGCTGGAAATAATGTGTGCTCCTACAGGCATGATTTCCCCTGGCTCTTTTACTTTATTTGCAGCTGTTGTGTGGGCAGGAAAGACCCTTGATAAAAGGGAGCACGGGGTTCTTGTGAGCCTGTGGGTGTTGCTCTCCAAAGACACCAGAACAACCAGAATGTTACTTTCCCCATTGAGGAAAGCAGATGTGCTTCTAGGGCAGCTGAAGTGGACCAACGTACCAGATGCATTTCGGGGCAGCTCCATGGACTGGAGGTGTGCCCTGCAGACAGGTAGATGAGTCTCTGCAGCATGGTTGCTTTTTCTCAGTGTGCTGCTGAGACTGAATTCCCACACACTCCTCCTTCCTTTCTCCTGACCTGTGGTTCCATGTATCCATGGAGCCCATGCATTAAAACTTGACATTCAGTCAGTCTACAGTTCTTTTCCTCTGTCATTGTGGGATCGCACACATGGGCACTTTTTCCCAGTCCTTCCCATGACAGCATTGAGTTATAAATGGAGAAGCAGGGGGCTGGAAAAAGGTGTGTGTGTCCTGCCTTCTCACCTGCTCCCCTCCAGCCCCTCTCTTAAAAATCTCAAACCTAAGTCTTTGCAAAACCATCTACCCCTCTACAGCTAATGGACAATAAATAGGTATTTAGTATTTGCATCCACACATGGCTGCCCAAACATAAAGTGGTACAGATTCAAACTACACATCCAAGCAGTCTACAAAGGAATTTGGACCAAGACCCAAGTGTTGTAGCTCAGTCTCACCTTTGATAGACTGACACTGTGAGATTTCCTCCTCAGTGACTCGGAGACACTTTAATAATCTAGTCACAGAAGTCAGTATGGACATGCAGGACAATGCTAAGCTAGCCAGGCAGCAGAGGTTAATTTTGTTTGGAAACAGAGCAAATGCATTCTGTTTTCACAAAGCAAGAACAAAGGCTCTTTGGGCATATCAGTGAGAGGTGCAGATCTGGTGAAATGAGGATATTATCATGGCATTATTTGGATAGGAGTGTCAGGACAAAGGTCTTTCACTTTGAATAATCCTCCCTGATATTTACATGTGCATCCAAACCGGAAAATCCTATTTTGATATTGGCACCTTCACCTGTAGGATGAATTTTAAATAACTAGTCCCCAGGCTTTTGTGTCCCACTCTCTCCACCAATAATCCCCATAAACAAACCCCAGACCAGTGAAATAAAAAATAACAACTCTGCGTTCTCATTGCCCCACAATGCCACCACTGGAAATTCAGCCATTTGTTCACATGGTATGTATTCATAGTCTGAATGGGGTGGGAAGGAGTTTCCCTTTTCTTTATCAAAGGCCCTTGTTTTACCCTTTCCGTTTGAAAAGAAGAATGAGCAAAACAAATGCTTTTTATGACTGTCTGTTTTTTTTCTCCATTTTTTTGGTTTTCTTTTAAGAATGCTTTAACCAACAGCTGTGGGCTCCCCCTAGAGAGCCCAAAATCCCTTAGAGCACCTTGCAAAAATGAGAATTTCCTCAAACACTACTGAAAACAGCCCTTCACAGACTGCATGTATGTTCCCTTTTGCCCCACGTTTTTTTGATATTTGTGCTGTAGCAGATTTATCCCTCTTTCTCTCTCTCTTTCTCTGTTGTGATTTGTTGGTTTTTAAATAATTTCTTTTCAGTGTTGATGCAAATCCCCTATTGTATTCCCCCTCTGTTCTAATCCAGTTTCCATATTCTCTGTGATGTCTTTCCTTATCTTCATTTCCTCATTTCCTTCCTCTGCTTTTCATCAGCCTCCAAAAAAGATTTGGGATTATACTCCTGGAGATTGCTCTATCCTTACTAGAGAGGATAGAAAGGTAATTGTGTCTCATGTACGTTGCACTACAGCATCTAGCGTGTATGTATGTGTGTATGTGGTTTTCTTTTCTGTTTTGTAGCCTTGCTTGGGTTTTGTGTGCTTGTGAGTGATTTTTTTAAATTGGGCTTGAGCTCATTAGCCTAACAATTAAGTAGCTAGTAAATTGGTGTAATAAACAATTCTTAAATCATAATCAGCCATAATTTAGAGTGGTGGTTTTGCTATCCTGACTTGCAATGATAATTATACTAACAGCGTATTGCATATTGTTACAGTATCTTTTTTTTTTTTTTACAGGTGGGTTTTATAACTTTATGGTTTGTAGAAATAGATTCTAGCAGGCCTGTGCATCTCTTAATTTGAATGTTAATTGCCTAAAACTATTTCCTCTATAATGATTGAAATGTGATTAATTGCTAGTGAATTTTTGTGTATTGTCCATATCACCTTTGTCTTTTTTCGATTAAAAAGACTCGCTTTTTTTTCAAAATTAACATTCCTTTGGTTTCCCCTAACCCTAAGCATTATTTTCCCATTCTTCTTCTCCTTCTTTAACCAGACTGATCTAGAAAAAGACCTCTACCTCTACCAGACTGAGTTAGAGGCAGATTTAGAAAAAATGGAGAAGCTTTATAAAGCGCCACATAAAAAGCCACAGAAGGTATTTCCTATTCTTTTCATGCTGCCAATCCCTGTTTCCAAACTCTCTGCTCTAATCTATTCACTGCTGGATGATTATTAAATGAGGTTGGGATAAATAATGGTTCTGACCGTTCTGACTGCATGGCTTGCTGTGTTGCTGTCAGAAATAATAGAACATGATGCTGAGAATCCGGCTTGAAATCCATTTCAGATACAGTGATTTCCTCTCTCCCCCGTTTGCTTTCAGCTGCCCCTCACCCCCACCTCAGTCCCCCTTTCAGGTTTAGAGTTCAGTGTCTGAAAAAAAAAACAAACCTCTCTATTTTTCACATGAATAGGCAGCAGCAATCAGCTTAAAATTCTTGGTTGGCTGTCACGTCATCATCTCGTGCCTTTCAAGCGTGTTGCCATCTACCCTCCCTTCATACGAGCCCTGCTCTCTGCTAGCTCAGCCTACCCAAGATTTTGGATATTCCCAAGAGATTTTACACAATTTTCCTTACGCTGCACCTTGCCATGGCCTTCTAGGGCAGGTCAGCTGCTGCTGCTGCTTCGGGGGTTTGCAGGACTCGAAGCAAGAAGTGATAGATTAATTGGTAACACGCCATTTTTTCTGTTTTTTTCTGTTGCTGATTTTTTTTTTTTGAAGCTGCGGCATTTCACCAGGACTTGAAAAAGCTGCTTTTTCAAACCCAAGATTTGCCTTTTGCTTCCTACATAGGAATCCTCACATAGATGAGGGGACACCAAATAGAGCATTTCTTCTAAAATTGCCTTCAGTTTTTAAATAACGTGCCTAGCTTCGTTAGATGGATTTAAAGCAAGCGGATAAGAACTGGCTTTTGCTATTGAACCTGTGCAGCTGGCATTGCTTCTCTTAAGTAAGGAAACTGAACTGAAACATCACTTTTCTTATTAGAGCTATGGTATTTTTTTGAACGCTGAGGAATGTATTGTGCTGCAGAAATATAATATACCTTTAAAGCAAAGGCGGGCAGTGACTGGTTGGGGGAAAAGCTTGGGGAAATAATTATGAGCATGTGTCTCCTGGTCATGGCCCAGCTGGTTATCTCTTCTTGCTTTTGGCTTTATTCACAATGACTCATTTGCAGACAAAAGAATAGGCACTGCGAAAAGGCATCGGCTGTGCTAAAAACCTGTCACTGCCCTGAAGGAACTCACGAAAATTGTTGCTTTCCTGCAAAGACATTGACAGCTTAAATTGCATTTAGACTTAAACCTCAATGTCTTCTATAAGCTAATATTCAAGCAATAGGTGGGAAATTACTTAAGCAAGCCTTTTTCTTTCTCCTCACATGTAAGTGCATATCAATGACTCCTTTGTTTGGACTTTTGCAGAATACAGCAGGTGTTACTCCTCTGGAAACTTCCACAGATCATTCTCCCTAGTAAGTTTTTCAATTGCTTTTTGATGTCTCTTCTACAGTCTGTGGTCATGTAGGACAGGGTTTTGGGCATTGGAAATGGGTTGGCTTTATTTTTGGGGGATGGATATAGGCAAAAGCATGTACCATAAGAACTATACAAGTGCTTTAGTTGAGTCCAGGTGCAATATCTGCTCTTTGATCCTGAATGAATTTTGAAGTGATTACATGAGTGATTGCATCATCTAGTTAAGATTTGCTGGTTGTGCTAGGCAGTGGCTTTAAAAGAAAAAACAACAGACCTTTAACTCCATCTTGATTAAGTTTGCAAATTGACTGTATCTTCATGCATGTAACATTATTGTGTGGAATAAGCAAAAATTGCTTGTTACACATGCATGATAGATTGGCTCCTGCTAGGTATTCCCTGATATGCACACCGGATCAAAGGGATGCTATGGATGGAAGGCAATAATTTTCAGCCTACAGGAAGGGAACAGTGGTAGCCATAACAATATTTCTCAAAGATCTAATGTGGCACTGCTTTTTCAGAGGAATATGTAATAAGCAGTATATTCTGTCTAAATGAGTTGTACATGGAGTCGGTTTGTTTTAAAAGAGGAATGCACACAAAACAATCCAGAGCAAGATGCTGAGCTGTGCTGAGTTACTCGAGTCGTACTGAGTTATTCAAGCCATGGAGCCAGTTCCTACTGTGTGCCTGCTGCTCCGTGTAATTGGACTGAGTACTTCATGTTGTCCATAAGCACAGTGATCCCACAGTCATCTAGGAGGATGCTTTGTTCAGAAAGGCAAGTTCTCCTCCAGATGCCCATAAATATCACAGGTGTACACCACCCCTGTGGGGGCCTTGGAGGACTCCTGTACTTCTTTCTGCTCCGTTCCCTTCTGTCTGTGTTCATTCTTCTGGGAAACTCACTTGCTGCAGCATTTTGTTGGTTGCTCCTATGACTGTTTTGTTTTGTTTTGGCAATGAGAGAGCAATAAAATAAATGAAATCTCAGAGATTGGCATAAATATCTTATTTTTACCAATGACTGGTAAGGCTTCTGCCCATGGTAGCACTGTCTGTGCCACCCAAAGCATTCAGGCATGCCCATGTCTGATCCAGTGGAGAGGAAGCAACCTGAGTATGCTGGGAATGGGACACAAGAGCGAGGCCCAATGGAGCTGCATGTTCTTCCCTGCCCTGCCTTTAGAGAGCAGGAAGAAAACATAGCTAGAGGATTGTTTTAATGCTTTGGTTTTTAACAACTAGGCTAACAACTAACCTCAGGACAGTCATCATTCCCTGTAGCAACTGGCAGGGCTTCTTCGGGAACCTGACAAAGAGAAGCACTGGGGTAGCCCTCACGAGAAACAACAGCTTTATAGCTATAGGTCTGTTTGAGCAATGTCTAGTTTGAGAAAGTGACAGTACTCCCTTTCTCTTTTGTGGTGCTTTTCATGAGCATTTGCTCCAGAAAACAATTTATGGGACTGCATATGACCTGGTTTTCCTTGTCCGGAAACTAGAGTCATTGTTGTGATCCAGACATTGTGTAATTCCACCTCCATAGCCAGTCCTCTGATGTGTTTGAAAGCTTTCTCTTTACCCCAGAAGTACAGCATCTGTCCAAAATAAACAGATGCATGTACAAATTCATCTACAACAAGCAGGCAGAGCCATGAGCATTTCCACATTCACATAAATTTGAATCACTCTTGGACATCAGGATGTCAAATATTTCTGTTAATTGGAAAATCCTTATATCTTTATTTTTTTCAAACTTTCCAGCAGTCATGCTTTGGCCCCAGAGTAGCTTGGTGTGAGACTCCATTTTATTCTGAGGAGCCTGGTTGAGCGCAAGTACTTGTATCAGATGAGCTTTGGTTTTTGGAAAACATAGTCTGCTTGATTGCTCAGAAGGATTTTACACCTGGAAAGGCAATTTATACCATGGCATCGTCAGTTGTTCTTTTAGAGAAAAAAACAGTGAAATCTAGAAATCAGACGTGTGAGCATACTTGTGCTTAGGCTCATGACTAGGAAAGGGATTTGCAATAAATTTCCAGTCTTTAAAAGCCTAAGAAATTAAAACTGTACTCATTTTAACAGCATTATGTTTATATATCTGCATGATAGATCTAGAGTCCAGGTTTTTTTATTGCCTGCAGTGTAAGCCTGAGGCAAAGCTGATAAAAGCATCTGGGAACTTCTTTGGCAATTAAAACAGGAGTAACTGTAGCCCCATACTATGGCTTCTGTGCATGGTCCCTCACTGATGGGCTTCAGAAATTGCTCTGGGAATCTTGAACTATTGAGTTCAGCCTCCCAGTGTTGACTGGGAGGCTGAACTGGTTGAGATGAGCTCCTGAACAGCTGTGTTTTGCAAGCAACAGACAGGCATGGCTAGTGTTTAAGGAGAGAACTGGAAGCTGGAAGGTATTTGTGCTGCTTCTAGATAGCCAATGAATTTCTTTGTATCTGCAAAGAAATCTTGCATCTGCTCTGTGACTGTTGTCTCATCTGTAAAACAAAGGAGTGCTTTCCTGCCACCTGTTTCCTGGGGGTCTGAGCCTGGAGAGCTCCCTCAGGTGGAGAATGCTCTGGTAGTGTCAAACCTAGAACGTTATTGAAGTGTATTCATAACCTCTTCATTCAGCACCAGTTCTTCATACATTCTTTTCTGGGTTTACAGTGTGGTTTTCTCTTACTGACCCCCTGATGTCCCTCCCCTTTCTGTGTGTGCTCCAGCTCCACCTATTCACCCAACTACCATGCAGTGAAGAGAGAGTCAGAGCCAGGGGACCCTGCTGCCTTGGAGAATGAAAGGCAGATTTACAAGAGTGTGCTGGAAGGTGGAGATATCCCATTCCAGGGGCTGAGTGGTCTCAAGCGACCTTTGAGCTCTGCTTCCACAAAAGGTAGGTGGCTAGGGCACTAACCTCTTCTCTGTTCTGCACAGTGTCAAAAGCAAGGTGATACAGGGAAAATTGCTGCAAGGTTGAGAGTCCTGTTAAAGCCAGTT
Source organism: Acanthisitta chloris (assembly GCF_000695815.1). Lineage (NCBI taxonomy): Eukaryota > Metazoa > Chordata > Aves > Passeriformes > Acanthisittidae > Acanthisitta > Acanthisitta chloris. The sequence continues at coordinate 27,861 of NW_008654441.1, read as the reverse complement.
GAGGTTTATGCTGTCCTTCCACCTTGCCATTCCCAGTGTTCCCTCCTTTTTTCCCTCCGATCACACCGGCCAATATTTTTCATGACACCTTTAACTGATCCAGGTTCCTCTTCCCAAGAAGGACCAGCTCCCTCCATCCAGCACCTCAGCCACATCCCACACTCTTGTGTTCTTCCTCGAGGCTGCTTAGGCTGGCCTTGCTATCCATCTGCTCCCACTGCCTTGCCATGCTAGAGCCCTTCCCTGCCTTTTCTGTTCTTCCTGCTGCAGTATCTCAGCAGGCCATACCTGTCTGCTGGCCTGGCTACCCTGGTGTAGCTAGTGCCATGTGCTCCACAGCCTCCTGCCTGCCAGGGTTGTGCAGAGAATGCATGGGACACTGAACCAGCAATTGCTGCCTGAACCCTCCCTACAAGCTCCAGGACAGCAAGGCAGGAGAGACTGAACTCCTCCCCTTTCCTGCCCCCATTACGGACTCTCTAGAGGAGTAGGACAAGGAAGAGCCTGACTCCCATGAGGGGAATGCATCTCTGAGCCAACTTAAGCCTAAAAATGGCTTGAGATGGGGAGAGGACTGGGGAAGGAATGTGCTGGGTTTCTGAACTGCTCTCCCTAAAAATAGTACATCACACCAAAAAGGTCTCTCTGTCTCCATCTTCCAGCTGTTTTTCAGCATTTTGTCAGGCCTGTAGGGCAGGAAGAGCCTGACTCCCATGAGGGGAATGCATCTCTGAGCCAACTTAAGCCTAAAAATGGCTTGAGATGGGGAGAGGACTGGGGAAGGAATGTGCTGGGTTTCTGAACTGCTCTCCCTAAAAATAGTACATCACACCAAAAAGGTCTCTCTGTCTCCATCTTCCAGCTGTTTTTCAGCATTTTGTCAGGCCTGTAGGGCAGGGAGCTGGATCTGGGACACTGAACCAGCAATTGCTGCCTGAACCCTCCCTACAAGCTCCAGGACAGCAAGGCAGGAGAGACTGAACTCCTCCCCTTTCCTGCCCCCATTACGGACTCTCTAGAGGAGTAGGACAAGGAAGAGCCTGACTCCCATGAGGGGAATGCATCTCTGAGCCAACTTAAGCCTAAAAATGGCTTGAGATGGGGAGAGGACTGGGGAAGGAATGTGCTGGGTTTCTGAACTGCTCTCCCTAAAAATAGTACATCACACCAAAAAGGTCTCTCTGTCTCCATCTTCCAGCTGTTTTTCAGCATTTTGTCAGGCCTGTAGGGCAGGGAGTCAAGCTGGATCTGAACAAAAAAAATCTGTTACTGTTCCCCAAACTGCAATTGAACCTGAATCGTTATTTTGACATTTGAATTTGAACTCAAATTGGAAACAGACCTAAAAACTGCAGTCTAAGCTGAACTCAGACAGGATCCTACCTTAAAAAGCAATAATGTCCTGATCTGACTCCTTGAATTTTAAAGCAAACAGGGCTAACCATATTGTCTGAAGGGCACACAGTTTATTCCTAGTATGGGGAATCTCTAAGCAGGCATCTCTTGGGCAAGGTCAGCTGATGTGGTCTGCTTGTGCTAGCACAGTCAGCCGCTGATTGTTTTCTCCCTCCCAGGAATAAACTGTTTGGCAAGCACTGTGGTGAGACCATAGTAGGTGTGATTACATGCTTGGTATTAAGCCATTTTTGCAATGTTAGTGTCTCTGCATTCTTGCTGACACCCTGATCCTGCCCAGAGTTCAGCTGCCCTTTTCCATGGTGCCACAGCTTCCCTGGAAGCTGCTGACACTTAGCACTTTTTAGGAGTGTACCTTCAAAGTGCTCCCGATCTGCTTTTGGCCAAGCCTCTCATTTTAGAGATGTTAGCAGCACTTCACCTACTCCTGTATGCGTGGCTTGTTTTGCAGTTTCTTCCTGCTTTCCTTTATGTTTTGGAACTTTGTTTCTTAAAAGTGCATTTTATGAAATCCAAGCATGTTCTTTCTCCTTTCTCAATAGCTTTCTAGCACTTAAGCTAACAGGTTGTATTTATTTTATTCTGCATGCTTACCAGTGGATCGTAAAGGTGGGAATGCTCATATGACTGCACCCTCTTCAGTTAATAGCCGAACCTTTAACGCTAGTCATACCGGTATGTTAGGTCACGCATGTAAACATAAGAAGCCCTTATCAGCTGCAAAAGCCTGCATTACTGAAATCCTCCCTTCTAAATTCAAACCCAAACTAGCAGCTCCAGCTGCTCTTGTGCAGGACAAGACGGGTATCTTGCTGTCTCATGAGAAAGCTCAAAGCTGCGAAAACCTTCGTAGCTCCATTACCTTGTTTGATAATAAAAAGGCTTTCATGGTAGACATAGGGGAAAGCATAGAAAACATCCTGATGAAGTCAAAGCAAGAGTATGCCATCAAATCTGGCAGTACCATGAGCCTGCAGGAGTATGGAACCAACTCTAGGAAAGCCTACCTGCTCCCTGCCTCCAGGAAGAGTGGGATGGAGTTTACAGCACTCTATAAAGACATGCACCAGATCAACCGGTCCAAGATCCATTTGGGGGCAGCCTCCTCCTGCAGCGTGAAGGATATTGCGTCTCAGTTTGAGAATGAAGCAAAGGACAAGACGGAGCACAGCCTTAGTCGAGAGGATTCAGAACAAATCCCCAAAGACACCGTTTCCTCCCGTATCAGTGCCTTTGAGCAGCTGATTGAGAGATCCCGATCAATGCCTTCACTTGACTTTTCTGCTGGGCAAATCAAAACCACCACTTCTCTTCAGTCTAAAACTTGTCTGAGTTCTGCATATTCTGCAGAGATTCTTCTGGATTTGTCAAAAGCACACCAAGAAGAGAAGGATGCTGCCAGCTTGGCAGATAAATCCTCCCACTCCTGCAGCAATGTTGAGGACACGGCTTCAGATGTCAGTGATGCCATCCCTATGGACACACTTTCAGCTTGCACGGATGAGATAGATCTTCTCTCAAATGCCTCCAATGACAGCGGTGGCAGCAGCAGCAACCTCAATGGGCCTCAGAAGCATAAAATCAACAGATGCAAAGGCTCATGCCCAGCTTCCTACACCAGGTTCACTACCATCCGAAGGCATGAACAGCAGCAGGCCTCCCGAAACCCTGATTCCAAAGGAGATGTCTATGGGGACAGGCACATGCTCCCCAGAAATGTCTACCTGATGAGTCCACTCCCCTTCCGATTGAAAAAGCCTTTCCAACACAAATCCTGCAGAACTCCACCCCCAGACTGCCTGGGAGGCCTGGCAGTGCCCAGCCCTGAGATCCCTGACGACCCCATACAGCTGCAAGGGAGTGTCGGAGACAAGAGTCACCACTCCCAGCACCAACTGTACTCCAGGAACAGGCCTCTTGCCCCCAGGCGCCTGTCTTCCTTTGACATTGTGGAGAGGCTCAGCTACTTCCCCTCCATGGGATCTAGCGGAGATAGCGTCATGGGCCGGGCTGACACTCCTGACTCCTTAAACAATGGGAACCCTATTCCATATGCCCTCTGTCACAGCCTGGACACAAACAACAACCCGCAAAGTGAACTTGGGACGTACCTAGGAGGTGGTTTTTGTGTTCTTTACCAGTGTTCCTTCATCTGTCTTCTTGCTTCCTTTCTCTTCCCCTTTTCTTCCACAACCCTTGCATTTTTACTCCCCACCTTTGCATCCCCTGGCTCTCTTTTTTTTTTTTTCCCCTAGTGTGTCTAAAGTCTTTTGCGTGTCTTGCTGAGCATTTTTGTTCGGGACTTGTTAACAGCTGCACTTCTGAGAAACGATTTCCGCTGCCTTTCTAATCACATCAGGTTCAGTTTCTCTCTCAAGCACCTCTGGGGATGCAAGAGTCTCAACATGAGATATTTCTAGTCCTATATCATTTACATACATGGGAATTATAAAACAAATCCAGATGATTTGCTTTAAGGAGTAGTTTCTCAAGGTCTAGTTGTGTGTGTGTGTGTGTGTGTGTGTGTATTAAACTTTTCTCAACAGTAAAATGCCAAATTATACCTTGGTGGCAGCGAATGTTTTCTTCACAAAGTCCTTCTATGTCTTTACACTTTACTGTACCGTTATTTTCTTCCTGTTTTTGGATTTTTGTTCACATGTACAGCCCAAAAGGGAAAAAAATGAAAATGGATAAATTATCAACATCTGATTGGCAATTTGGTCAAAGGCAATTGAGAACTCTTAATGTCATAATGGAAACAAATTGTTTAAAAATATCTATTTTTTTCCTTTCTGGTTACGCTAGATAAATCCATCTGTATTTTAACTTCCTTATGTTGTTTCAAAGTAGATTCAGAATCACCAAGGCATTTTGCACCAGTTGATTACATGGAAACTCCAGAAGAAATTCTCCGCAGGCGGCATGATGATAAAGAGGTAATGCCCTCCTTAATGGGCCTAGAACAGTTGTAGCAGCTCCACATACAAGAAATACAGCATTCAGCTTTATATAAGAACAGCTTGTATGTCCATGGCTATGTGTACTGGAAGTTAGAGCAACAAGTAGGAACTAGTGTGTTTTAATTTCAATATTATCTCTGCCACTTATTTGATGTATAATGTGTATAGTATGATTTTGCTTTTGTTTCAAAGTAATCTGATAGTTCTTACCAATTGCACTAAATTATACATAGGGGCTTTAAATAATGTAAAAATGTTGGAGAGGTGTGTGAGATGTGGCACAACACCCCAGTACTCGCAGATAAAGATGGTTAATCTGTACTGTTTTGTATTGTTCTGGGTACAAATTGAAGGAGGGGAAGTTTAGGTTAGATATTAGAAAAAAGTTTTTTCCTGTGAGGGTGGTGAGAGACTGGCACAGGTTGCCCAGGAAGGTAGTAGGTGCTCCAACCCTGGCAGTGTTCAAAGCCAGGTTAGATGAGGCCTTGAGCCATCTGGTCTAGTGTGGGGGTGTCTCTGCCCATGGTGGGGGTTTGGGACTAGATGTTTTGTAAGGTCCATTACAACTTCAAAAATTTTATGATTCTATGATTCTTCATGCAAGCCACTTAAGTCAGTATTAACCAAACTGGTGAAAACAGTATTTTTCCTGTGAGGGTCCTCAGATTTTGAATGGCAAGTGTAAGATATTTTAAGCTGTCAGAAAGTGTGAAGTTTCCCCCAGTGCAAATTAGAATTCTTTATGGTATTTGAAGTTACTGACAACAGAATGTAATAGTTCTTTTTGAAATGGCTAAGCAATGCTGGGACCAGCCAAAATAATAGGAAAGCCACATAGACTTTTCAGCACTGACTGTATTCAAGCTGAGTTAAAGAAATTACTAAGTAATTGCTTTCTAGGAAGCTGGAATTAATTTCCCCTGCCTGGGGGGAAAAAAAATGAGTTTTATTTTTAGTGTTAACTGACTTCAAATGTTTATGTGTGCTTTGAAATATGGTAATACCTGCTCTTAATTCCTGTATGAAAAATGTATTTCTGCTGTCTTCTCCCATGAAACAGTTAGCAATCCCCCCACTTCCAAAATCCAGCATTAAAAAGTTGTGTAAGATCAAAACTCTGAATTCAGTAAGACCTGCTGGGTTCAAGTGAGTTAGCACAGAGCTGAACTGTCCAGCCTGCAGTCAGCCCCAAAAGGTGGAAGAATCCTTCTGCCTGGGTACTCAAGAATGCACATTTCCATTAGCATGCCAGAGACTTCAGAAGTCCAAAATAATTATTTGGGATTTATTTACTTTATTTTAAAATGTGTGTTACATGAACCCAAAGGAAGTATGGGAGAACCTGAATGTGGTTAGGCACTTTTCCAAGCTCCTTGCAAAGCTTGGGAGCTTGGTGCCTCGGAACTTACCAGTAGGGCTGATTCAGGTCTTTTGGAAGTCAATGAGAGAAATTCCTTGCTGGTTGAAGGGGTTTGGATCAGCCCTCTGCATTATCAACAATCTTCTTAGAAACTCCCATGGTCTGTCCACAACTTGGAAGCTACCTCCTCATTGACTTCCATCAACTTTGGATCAGATCCTCTGTATGAGCTGAATTTCAGTTATGCCATAATGATGATGTACATTATGTGCTTGCAAAACAAAAGGGTATTGTGTAGTTAGTAGAATCAGTATTTGATATTGAACTGTAAAACCCCAGATATTTGCAGGGACCTCAGGAATTTTATTTAAGTCACATTTATGGCAGCTTTTGAATGCCTTTAACTAGATGATTTACTGCCCATTTTATGCAATTTTATGGCAGAAACTTTTAGAGGACCAGAGACGGCTTAAACGTGAGCAAGAAGAAGCTGATATTGCAGCTAGAAGGCACACAGGGGTTATTCCAACGCACCATCAGTTTATCACTAATGAGCGATTTGGGGACCTCCTAAATGTAGACGATACAGCAAAGAGGAAATCTGGGTCAGAGGTCTGTTTTAGTTACCTCAGTCTGCTGCTTGACCCAAAGCAATAATTGCCTCTCACGATGTTGTGCTTTAGGCCGACATTAGCTCTTCAGAGAATGTCGTTTGTTGTTTTTTTTTTCCACCTTCCCCTTTCCCATTCTGGCTTCATTAGATCTGCTTTGACTCTTGTGCCTGGTAAATTAATTGATATTTCTATACCAAGCTGCATATATTAAAGCATGCCTGCTGAGAATTGCTGGTGCACACCTGTGATGCATGCCTTTAAATATCAGCTACTTAGTGAATCGAAGGCATTCTACATCTTTTGCATCATATTGCTACATTGTCTTCTTGTCTGTGCCTTATGCTTAGAAATTCATGTCTTGTTGATCCTGGCCATGTGACACTCGCGTAGTTTATTTTAGAAATAGTTTGTTTCTTCTCCTCTTGAAAGATACTTACTGTCCTTTCGAAACAATTGGAAAAAGTCTCAGCATGTTTCACTGGGTACAACCCTGTTGGACTTTCTGAAAGAGACAAAGGAGGAGGTAGATGGCTTTTTAATGAGCCCAAGGCACTTTTCCTGAGGTCTGGATGCTAGTCCAGGTGTCATGGCCAAATGCCTTTTCTGCCTCACATGGCTTGCTTCTGGGCTCTTGACAGCAGCTCTGTGTCCCCAGAGGAGCTGCATTGCAGCAGTGGGTGAAGTCATCACCACGTGGATGGAGTACACTTGTCTGCCCTTTATCTAGTTTCAAACGCTCTGGAGCCTCATGAATGTGACTACTTCCTATTTTATGCTCTATTACCAACGTGACTTTAAAATTGTCTGAATATTTTGTGGCCATTAGAAAATCAGCCAAGTAAATCAAGCTTAAATCAGCCTAGGCCTGCTGTCAGCATTGGTTTTGGCTTTGAAGCCACTGAACGCTTTTTTAGACGTGGTTAATTTATTAATATTTCCTCCTCACTTTTGTCTCTTTCCTACCAATTGACATAGAGTACATGGGTCACATCCAGGATTCAGCAGGGCCAGGTAATCATCAATAAGAGCCACATCAAATAATAGTCTACTGTTTTTTTCCCAGCTAATAAATTTTGGTTTTCCATTCAAATGTCAAGAGAAATTTGGTCCTGGAGCCCCAGTAACTGTAGTTACTGGAGCAGCTTTCATTCAGGAGGGTTAGTCACATTTAAAAGTTTACTGCTGTTTAAATACACTTCCTATAGAGCTCTTAATTACTGCTATAGCCGAAGTTGACACATTGTGTCCTGATGGGAGATGCCCATCCAGCATACTTGGACTGTAATACCAGTTGCACGCAAGCTTGTAGCAGAATACCTGCATTCGATTTCTTCCCCATGCTAATGGTAGCTATAGCAGAGTTTGGATGCTTTTCCTCAGAAGAGGGTTGAAAACCTAATTATTATTTTAATGTGTTGATTTTTTTTGATCTCTAGATGAGACCTGCTAGAGCCAAGTTTGACTTTAAAGCACAGACGCTGAAGTGAGTACAGCTTGTTACTACTGCCTTGAGTGTTCTTCCTCTGCTTTTTCCCCTAGGATGCAGCATTTATGAAGTGTCATGCAATTGGATTCATGTTTTGGGAGTGTCTTTCCAGCAGCTCAAAGCAAAGATGTCAATAATAAGACAGGGAAAAGTAATATGAATCTTGCAGATTGTAGCCTTTATGAAAATGTCTTCTCTATGCATCTCTATCCCACGTGATTTTTAGGGCAAACATGCACTCTTTACTGGAACAAGTGAGTACTGGAACAAGAGCTCTGCTCTGAGGGTGGGTGGAGCCACAGGAGAGCAGCATCCATTTCACTGTGCCAAAAGCAGAAGTGGCTTAAACAGATGCCAAGATTTAAGTATGTAGGTAGGTGGGCCCTTGACTCAGGATTTTTCTGACTGCTCTCCTGGCATCTGTGGATGCATCAGCAGATGTTTCTGGTGTCATTGTTGTACCTCCAACCCCCGTTGTGGTCCTTTGAGTGAATCACACGGCACTACTTGTTCTTTTTGGGAAACCCTGCTGTGAAGAGAAGGCCTGGAAGGCCTTTCCCTCTGCATGAGCGTGGAGATGCTCTCATTTTAACTAATTGCTAGGGAGGGAAGAAAGAAGAATAGAATTAGGTGAAGGACCTGCAGTTTTTCTTCTCAGGTTCTAATGTTCTGCAAATATTTTTTTATATGTTCTATATCTGATGATTTGTAATGATTTACATAGCATCTCCCCAGCACCTGTAATAAAACTGAGGCAAAGGTAAGGTGCAACTGTTGTGTCCCTTGAGCAGAGCATATCAGGGTGCCAGAGAAGAGTAAAGGAGAGCTTGTGAAAATCATGTTAGGAAAGGCTGGGTTGTTTGCCTTCCTCTGGAGACCCAAGTAGTAAGTTTGTAGGCCTAGTACAAGCTGCCCACAGTGGATGCTCAAGCTGCAGACATTTATCATGTTATCACTGAAGACTGTAGATTGAAATCCCAGTTGTTAGCCCAGTTGAGGTCAGTAGTTGCACAGCCACAGGAGGACCAGAAGTGTAATCCCTGCAGGATCCTCCTATGAGGAGGTTAATCTAATCAGCAAACTAGCTCACATTAAAATCATGTGTCTGTTTGGAAGGCACTTGTGATGTGACTGTTTCAAAACAGGAATTGAGGGCTGCTCATCATATCCAACATGGAAAGTTGCCAGTCTCATCTCTGGCTTGAGCTTGACCCCATTGCTGCTGGAGTGTGTGTGGTTAGTAGGGCCCTCATAGGCCAGCTTTTTTGACAGGATGTCCAAAGAGCAAGAGAGTCCCTGCACATTACAGGGTGAACAGACTAATTCTCAATATTTAGCTTTCACTTTGGGTGAAGCATGATGTGTATCAACAGGCTGATGCAGACCTTAGTACCTCCAGATTGCTGGACAGAAAAAGAACACATCTGTTCTCCTCCAGTGAAGTTCTAATGGAGTGTTTGTGTTGTTAACAGGGAACTTCCTCTGCAAAAAGGAGATATTGTTTACATTTACAAGCAGATTGACCAGAACTGGTTCGAAGGTGAACACCATGGCAGAGTTGGCATCTTCCCACGATCATACATAGAGGTAGCTGCTTTCCTTGCAGGTGTTCTCTTTGTCCACTCCCTTTCTGCCAGTGACCAGTTTATGGGCTTTTCATGTGAGACTTACCTGATTCTGTTTGTTCATTCTAGCTACTTCCACCAGCTGAGAAAGCTCAGCCCAAAAAGCCATTGCCTTTGCAAGTATTGGAATATGGAGATGCTATTGCTAAGTTCAACTTTAATGGGGATACCCAAGTGGAAATGTCCTTCAGAAAGGTAGGAATTTTGTTGTGCTGATGAATTGAGTCCAGACATGATGACATTTTTTACCACTAATGACTTGCAATTTTCAAATGAATGCTCCAATAAGATGAACTCTGTATTCAGGAAGGATTCCTTCTCATCACCTATGCTGTTACTTTACAGTCATTGTGTAGTGAATTGCAGTTACTGTTGCAGGTAGGCTAAATCACGAAGTGCCAATTGCTTCTTTAGGGCTGAGAAGATACTTTGAGCACAAGTGCTGGAAGCCTGGCTCTGCAAGGCAAATTAAATACTTGTGACATGTCTCTCCAGTCTGATACTACTCAGTGAATGTGCACACAGTCACATGATAATGGTGATTTAAAAAAGAAGGAAACTGGATTTGTTTTCCTTCATGCTACAAGCCAAATCCTTGGGCATAGGCAAGCGAAGTTATGGAGTATTAAAGTGACTGGCTAGACCTGACTACAGAGTGAAGGGATGGGAATAGGTTGTGTAATGACTGTTCAAAGCAAAGTCAGCCATATTTAGATTACGTAGCAGCATTCTCCATCTCAACCAGCTTTCAGTTTTGATGCTCAGATTAGATCTTGTCTGTCTTCTCTTTTAATTATACATGAAGGTGGGGCTTGCAGTTTATATTAGGGATCTGGAAGTCAATTCATTTGTCAGCAAAACAGGAGAGAGCGTTGAGAGACATAGGTTAGACTGCAGACCTGCACATACTTTCTGTATACCTCATACCCCTGAGTGTCTCGTGGTCAGCCTGAAAGTGCTGGTTTCCATTTTTTAACTAGCTCTAACAAGTAGCATCTTGAAAATGTGAGCATAACTGAGTCTGCAGACAGCCCAAGTCAGCACCAGAAGATCTGCATTTTCGTCTTCTCTGAACTGAAGAATATCATTCCCACCCAAAGTTTAAGGTTAGGATTACAAAACTGGAAACAGAGGAGGCTGAGAGCCACCAGTTGTTTTAGGTCAGCTGCCGCAAGATTAAAAATGTAATCTGCTTTGGAATGATGAAGTATGTAAAATCAGGACTACATTGCTGTTCTTTCTCATAGGGTGAAAGGATCACATTGATTCGACGAGTGGATGAGAACTGGTATGAAGGAAGAATTTCTGGCACCAGTCGCCAAGGCATCTTCCCTGTCACTTACGTGGAGGTTCTCAAACGGCCGGTGGTCAAGAATGCCATTGACTATCCTGACCCACCAATGTCTGTCTCCCCCAGCCGCAGCATGACAGCTTCACCACAGGTATTTGGGCTAGATGCAGCCAGTGTCAGCACCTTGCAGAACAGAGGGATGTTGCCATTGCTGTGCAAGAAGCAATAGCTGAAAAAAGCTGTAGCTAAGACTAGTGTTTTGTGCCATAAAAGCCACGTGCTCCCTGCAGTATGCTGCAGCTGCAGGAAAAGGTGATGCTTCATTTACCAGAAAGGTTAATGAACAGATCATCTGGGGATTTGGAGGCTCGGATTTTTATCTCTGATCTGTAGCTTGAATCTAGGCCAGGTGGAAAGGGCTGCGATTCACAGCCATGTGATTAAATTTCACTGCCAGAGATGGAATGAATTGGTCATCCAGCTCCTCCTGAGTGTTTACACTTTACAGACCTTCACTGTGATGAGTGAGTTTTATATTATGACTATTGAAAGGGTGTCACAGACTGTTACAGTCTGTAAGAGTCATTATGTTGATCCTAGTCAGCTGGAGTTAAGCTGTGTGCTTGCCCCTCTGTGTTCCAGCTCAGGACCAAGGGTTTGAGAGACAGAGTCAGAAGAGTAGCCTGTATTATTTGAAACTGGTGCTAAATGAACTCAGGTTTTGAGAGCAGGTCAGTCTGGGATCTTCCATGAATATTAGATTTACTATAAACCATATTGCACTTCAAACCAGAACTCAAAAGAGCAGCAGGTAATTGTATGGAGATCCCAGAACTTTTGCCATGGAAAACTTATCAGGGAGACGGTGAGTCTCTAAATCCCTTTTTTTCCTCTCGTCCTGCAAATACTCATGCTAGAAGAAGGCCAGCATACATATCCAGGTTGTGGCCATGTGGGTCTGGTGCAGCCCCCTCTCACCCATGGGACCAAAGCAAGGTCATTCTGATGTCAAAACTGCAAGGAACTTAAGTGGAGAATTAGGATTGGGAGAAAGGGATATATGGTACAGGATGCATGGGAAAAAAATGGCCATGACTCATGCGTGTTGTCTGTCTGGATCTTCCCTAAAAGGAGTGGCTTTAGTCTGAGCCACTGTGTAAAGAGGAAGTACTAGTTGCTTGTTTGGGATTCCATGTTAAAGTGGACCTCAGCTGAGCTTTTCTGTTTGAGTTTGGCAGTCTGTCCATAGCTGTGGCCTGTCTGCCACAAGCTCTCTGCAAGCCTCTCCCTTTGATGGAAGGGATCATATCCACCTTTTTTTTGTTTCCTTTGCTATTCTTTTGATTCCTCCCCTAGTAAATCAATTCTCTCTCTACCTTTTTGCCTGACTTGGTAGAGGACTGAGAAACACTGAGCAGTGTTAATGTAGCTGTTCTCACTCATGTCACTGGTGATAAGAGCTAAGGGCAAGACTTGGTTGTGTGTTCTGCCCTTATAAACCTAGGACCTATTTTAATCATGTCAAGAGCAAATGGCTACAGCTGGATTTTTTGATCCCTTTCTCCTGCACAGCTTCTGCAATGCAGGTTTCTTAAGGAGCAGGCATTGCTTGTGCTAGAGCTGGATAAAGTCAAAATTTATTGCAGCAGTGAGTTCTGGCTGAGTCCACAGTGTGAGTTGCAGGGGCCCCAGTTAAATGCAGCATGCTGCCATCGTGGATGGTGGCTTCAGCTGCTTCCTGAGGGACTTAGGGCATGTGGTATGAAGTCTGAGGTCTTCCACAAGATGCTTTGTGTCTGGGATCCTGGCAAAGGCTGGAGAAGGCTACTAGCAGTGCAGATACAGGCTGAACTCTGCGGTTGGAGTAGCTGTGGACAGCGTGTTCTCCAACACGGCACCCCATCTATAGAAAACTTAGGCGCATGGTCACAGATCTGCTTCTCTCCACACTTGCTCTCTCTCCTTTTATTTTTGCTCGGGTTTGTATTTCCTTTATTATTTTTTTGTTCATTTCTTTCTTTTTCTCTCCTGCTTTTGTCTCCTTCAAGTCTCCCAGCTCTGAGCTGCTTCATACACCAACTCCTCCGCCTTTGCCTTTCGCGCGCCGCGCCTTATCTCCAGAGGTGCAGGCGGTCACA
>NW_008654441.1:0-14949 GCF_000695815.1 Acanthisitta chloris | reverse complement strand
CCCCCCCCCCCCCCCCCCCTGCCATAACTCCTCCATTGCCTCCTCCGCCTGAAGCCTCCCTCTCTCACACTGACTATCTCTCGCCTTCTGCTGCAGCCAGCCCTTCCCCCACGGTCCACCATTCCCATGTCTCTGGCTCCTCGACTCCTAGGTCCATTAAATCCCCATTGCCCTCTTACTCATCCAGGCCTCAGTCCTCTGCCCACAGTTTCCACCAGGCCACTCCACAAAACGAAGAAAAGTTTGTTGACTCCCCTTCTCCCAGTGGGACGTACTCTAACTCCTCTCGCTGGGCAGTGGAGAGCCCCGAAAACATCCTCACAGAGCAGCGTGGCACCACTGGCAGCCAAGCCTGGCTCCAAAAGACTAGAGAGGGCAGCAGCAACCCTGAGCAGAGTGCTCATGCTGCTCCCAAGATCTCTGTCGAGCGCTGCCTGAAACCATCCCAACTAGACATGCGTGTGAGCCCAGAAAGGAGATCTGTGGGTTCCTCTGAGGACAACCAATTGTGTCAGGAGCTAATGGCTATTGTTCAGGGAGGTAAAACAGAGAAAAGAGACATGAGGAAAGGTGATCTGGGGAAGTTTCAAAGCGGGGAAAAGAAGGTACTTCTCCTGCATGTGTGTGTGCTGCTCTGAATCGCTGATTTTTAATTAACTGGTGTGTTGTGGTCTGTGCTGCTCTGCTGGCCGGGAAGAGCCAGTGGCTGCCACATGTCATTTTCATCATCCTAAGACTTTCTTCCAGGGTTCACTAGTGGCATTCACTTGACAGCAGATCAAAAAGTTTTAGAAGGGGGCTCAAGAGCAGTGTAGTGAAAATGGTTTTAGACTAGATAATAACACAGGACTGACACAACTGATCACCTCTAATGAGGTGATTGTCCCAGACAGTGGCTATTATCAGATGTGTCAGATGAAAGTATCACACAGGCCTCGTGCCTGTATATCTCACTGTACGGAATACAGGCAATTCCTTGCTATTCACAGATATTCCAGTGTGCAGTGGATCATTTTTGATTATAGAATTTGTTTGTTCCTCCTAAAGCCAAGGACTGAAAAGGCTTGTGAACATCAGCCTGGCTCCTGGAACCACAAAGCTGTGCCCTGTGAATTCTGGAGCCTATGGTTTAGTGAACCTTAGTCTGGGATGTCCATGACTAAGGGAATCTTGATTGTTATCTATGCATTGAGTGGAATTTATTACCTTTGCCTTTCTAAAACAATGTGAAAGGCTCTAGCCATAAATGAGAATCAGACCTAGTAATACTTTTCCCCAGGAATTTTTAGTTATATGTAGCTGTACCTTACAATAAGAGGAAACACAGGGGGAAGTCTCCAGTAGCTTCTGCAATGCAAGATATGCCTTACTTTGCAGCTCTCAGTTGACCCAGGGTCCACTGTGGATTACAGCTGGCCCAAATACATTACAGCACCTCCATAAGTGGAAGTTTGGAGAGACTGAATTATAAATACTGTCTTGGATGCAGTGTGATAGCCTCCATGACATAGCCCATCTGGCCAACATTAAATAATGAGGAACTAGAGTTTCCAAGATGACATGTTTCACACTGGGAAATCTTATGACAAATAATTTGATTTCTGCTTGAATCATAACCAGAGGTGTACTGAGAGCTATATAAAGACTGTACTGTGTACCATCTAGAGATATTTTTAGTAGCATTTTTCAGACATAACCTGCATGTTTAAAACAGAATGAGGTGGTCAGCTCAGACAAACCAACTGGAAACTGCACTTGCCTTTGCATGGAGTTACCTTTGCTGTGTGTGCTTCAAATTTACTGGATAGCAGATGCTCTTATCACTAACAGTGATTGTGATAAGAGAGTGTATGCCAAGCTGACCAACTTTTCTTTTCTTCAAAAGACTGCAGACTTAAAAGTATTCTCTTCATCTGCTCCTCCCTCTTCCTCTACCCTCTCTTCCTCTACTGTCACAACACAGCCACCTCCCAGACTTACACGCAGAGTCAATAAGCCACAGGTAATCATCTTTGCTGATTACTCTTCCATTACTTAGAGTTGTTTTCATGCCATACCATTGTTTTGTCACATGCTTATTTAGCCATTCTCATTGATTCCACAGGTGAGATAATTTTCCTCTAATTTAGAATTTTTATTAAAAAAATTAAAAAATTACTGCCAGGCTGTGCACAAGGGCAGGTACAGGCAAAATCTTCAGCTGGTGCAAATCCACATATCTCAAGTTTAGGTTTCTGCCAGTTTGTTCCAGCTGAGGATCTGATTTTCTGTTTCTCCAAAGGGATTAACTCAGGGTTTATTTAGTTCTGAGCTTGAGTTCCTGCAGCTTGGTTGCATTATAAGGCAGTGTTGGTGGCCTTGTTAGGAGGAATGACATAGCGTGAGATAATTTGGTTCCGGTATTGTTTAACCACCTGAGATCAGGATTCAGAGTTTGAGTGTCTCAGTGCTGGGGGTAAGGCATACACCACTTGGTATCCACACTGTCAGGGGTCTGTTCTGGTCTTTTCAGGTAGGATTCAGAGGTTCCAAGCTCTGTTGCTGAGACCTACAAATGTTTTTAGAGAGAGATGCAGCAGGGTCTGTGCAGCATGGCTCAGCCTCAGCACTGTGTGGCTGGGGTGCCCTGGGGCCAGGAATCTGCAGTGCTCGCAGCTGCTGATGCCTTGTCAGTCTTTCTAGGCAGTTTCCACAAGATGGCAATATTTGAAACAGAAAGCTCACAACTGGCAAAAAACGGGACTGAGTTTGGAGTGGTGGATATTGGGGAAGCTTTGGCTTGATCAGTGAACCAGGCAGGCTGCTCGTGCGGGATGAGCGTAGGAAGTAGTTGCCAATGTTACTTATTTTCTTGATCAGTTTTTGAGAGACAGATACAGCTTTAACCCTGAAAATTTCCTGTTACCTTTACTCATTTTCCTCCAGTGTGAGTTTGCACAACTTTTGACTGAAAAACCACCTCCTGCTTCCCTTTCAGTTTCAGTATCTGAGTCCAACAGGATACATATTCTGATTCATGTTAAAAATCCATAGAGGTTTCCTGTGTTGGCCTTTCTCTTAACCTCTGATCTGCTTGGTCCTGCTGGATGTATGTGATCCAAAAGAGCAGGAGCAAAAAGCCACATTTAGAGTGAGATGATTCTCCTGAGTGATGACTAGCACACAGTTCTATTTTGGGTGTTACACCTGGTTGTAATAGGACCCCGTGGCCTTTCTTTGGAGTCAAAGTCAAGTCAATGTTTATATTTTATATGCCTTGACAATCAGAGCATTGTCAGTGTCAAGTTACAACTGTGTGTGACATTACCACTAGTCTTGACCTCCTTTCCAGGTTTGGGTATACAGTTGTTTAGGGAGCAGAAGTATTTATATGTGCAAATGACTTCTCATTACCTGTGTGACCCATACAGAAGCTGATGGTTTCAGCAGACCTTCAGGTAATACCCTGGAGGCTTTTCAAAAATCTGTATCGTTTGATTGATTTTAATCAAATGAGAAAAGCTCTTGGCAGACAAGGAAGTGAGATATTACATTTGAATTTTGCTGTCAGTCCCTTGTGTTTGAGGTACTTTGTGATTTTGAATTTTAGTTTTCTTCCTCATTATAGAGAACCTCTTCAGTTATGAAATTCTGTCCAAGAGTTATTTGCAGATTTAAGACCCCTTTGGTATGGGACTGGTGTAAAGACTGTGTTCTTGCCTGTTCTGTTAAGTAAAAATTTAAATTGCAATGGCTCTTTTAGCTATGCTGAAGTTCCCTTTGGTTTGTTTTCACAATCCATACTGAAAGAAAAAAAATGCCCCCCCAAGCATGTTTCAATATTCTAGTAAAACATGATATTAAGCAGTAATGTAATCTGTCAAATTAATTTATTTCAGGGAACGCACAGGAATTTTCCACTTTAATTCATGTTTTACTCTGAGGTCCTATTAGTGTGATAATCAGCAGTGGTGCTAGCAAGTGTGTGAGCAATGCAGCAGCTTTGGCCCTGGGGCTGGACTGTGGCTGCAGGTTGGGAAATGAAGGATTGGTTGGACAAGGGTTTCCTGTATCACCTGACACTGTGAGGGATGTTGGTGTGGACCTGTCTGCTACTTTGCACTTGTATCAAACCACTCAGGCAGAGTGGTGAGTAATTTCACTTGCTTTTAGCTGGTAGAGAGGAGAGCATATGAGGCTCAGACCCCATGTTCCCCAGCACAGACCAACTACCCTTTTTCAGCATGTTCATTACTTCACACCATGTCCAAGGTAACCTTTTATCCCCCTCCAGTGGTTTTTGGTTGCTCCACAGATTTCTGCCAAGTGCTTACTGTCCAAGGCAGAGCTGCCCAGCCTGCAGCAGGCATTGGTACCTGCTTCCCATGGGAAATGCGTCTTTCTGCTGTAGACACAGCCTTCAGCTTCTGATCCAGGGGCTGGAGAAGTCTTTCCACTGATTGTGACAGCCTTCAGGTCAGGCTGCTCCACACTGCAGCCTTTTCAGTGTCCTTTGTGAGAGCTCTTCGGCCTGCTTTCCATTCGCTTTCGCCAGAGCTGGGGCTTGGTGTGTGCAGGGGTTTGCCTTTTGCCTTTTGTCTGGGCTGGGGAGGCCTCTCTGCTCTTGGTTCTCTGTTCACATGTGAGAGCATCGCTGCTGATGTGTGCCCTTCTCTGAGAGCATACCAATTTGTCTGTCTGTCTTGTCTCTCTGTTAGTCTGTTCTGCTTAGCCTTCTCTTTGTTCATGTAGTCCTTTAACTCCTACATGAAATGGATGGATGGAAGAAGACATGTAAAAAGAGCTGCAATGGACAGACATGCTGATGACACTCAACTTTGCTAGGAGCAGGGAGAGCACTGCTGAGTAGCCCCAGCATCTTTCTTCCTAACATTTAAAACCTGCCTTAGGGCTTTTATAGGCTCTTAACCTGGAACCTTTTTCTGGTACTCTTACAAAGTTGTGGTGCTCTTTAGGTCCATCATCAAACTCCATATGAAGTGGAAACAGTGGCCAGCTGTGCTTCAGGACTGACTATACTGCATACTTGTGTAGATAGTCTGTAGACATGGAGGCATAAAGACTTAAGCACCTGCTTAATTTTATTCATTTAGTCTTTTAAAAGCAGGTAGTGTGGCTGAGGGGGACTTGAGATGTCCTCATGGGTCACTTTTTAGGGCCCTCAGTTTACCTCCAACAGCAGCAGGGCTGGCTCAGTGTTCTGGGGAAACCTCTGTGTTGTGTACTTTGGAGCTGTGCCCCACACTTGTTGATTCCTCAGCCACCTCTGGCACAGGAATCCACCACTGTGGGTAGTACATGGGCTTCCTGAACCTGTGTTTGAAAAGCTTTCGGACCTATAACGTTTTTCCTTTAATAATTTCCTGACTGTGGATTGTTTCATCACTTTGGTGTAGAGTTCTGCTGTAGCCCTGAGAGTTAGTGCTTTGGTAGAAGCTGCCTGGGTCTCTGGAGCAGAGGCCAGAGGGGATCCACTTAGTCATGTATCTTGTCAGGAGCTAGGAGCTGCTAAGAGGGCAAGGGACTTCTTGGCCTATGCCCCTGCCTAGCTGCCTCTTGGAAGTCCCTATGAGGATCCTGTCAGGAAAGGGAACATGACCAGGGTTCTGATGCTGGTAGGTTGCACCTCCTAGTAATACATACACGTGCCTGTGCCATGGAGCATTCAGAGGTAGTGTCAATTTTTTAGCTTTCAAATAACTGACATAATTCAGAGTTATTACTGCTTTTAGGAGGAAAAGCTGGTCAGGGAGGTCACAAGTAATCAATGGGAAATGGACCATGTGGTCTTTGGAGCTCATGGAGCAATTCCAGCAGTCAATTTATTGTATAGAGCAGAGAAGCACTTTCTTGAATTAAAAACAAATAAATAAGTAATTCTTACAGCTGCCTCAGCCTGGAAATTGGTTTTCCCAGCTACTTAACCACCTGAGTTAGTCTGATCTCATCAGATTTGATGTACTATATCAAATTGGTCTGCACAATATTAACTTTAAATTTCTAATTTTTCCATTTGGTTTTCAGGGCTGATGACTCATAGGCAGGAAGGACTTCCAGAAATCCTGTGGTGATTTCAGGCTCCACAGTAATTGCTTTGAATGCAAATTCCACTGCAATTAGTCCATCCAACTTACATTTAATTTTCTTTGTATAGAAATACACATTGTAACAGAGCACTGACTCTTAGGGCACTGATCCCACATTCCAGCCCCAGACAGTACAGCTGACCACAAAGGAGCTGCTGTGGGGCTGGGTTGGCCTAGAGTGGGTCACAGTCCTCAAGAAAAGAGACAAGTTGTTTTAATACAGTGATGGGCACAGCTCCAGGGGTCCAAGATGTGCTTCAGAGAACAGGAATTAGGCAGGGATGAGCTCATCACCCTGCACTTCTCCGTAGTCTTTGAGCATGCTTGTGCTGAAGGTGTCACAGACCTCTTCATCCTCTGCTTCTGCTCTGTCTTGGGATGCCATGAGAAAGAAAACCTTTTACTGGAGGGCATTGCTGAGGTGAATAAAGAGGAGGACAGAAAGCATAAAAATTGAGACCTTTGAAATTTAGTTTAAAAATTGTGTTTAATGATCACAGAGGATGGCAATGCTCCATGTACCTTAGCCAATCCACTTTGCCAAGCAGTCCTGCAGGCAGTACACTAGTTCAGACATCCCAGTTGCTCACAACATGCCTCTTGCTTTCAATAGGTGTTTGAATATGCAAAAAGTGTGCAAAACCAGGCTGTGAATAGCTGTGCAACTTTTTCAGTGCCCTTCCCCTTCCCCATAAAATCTCCAGCCCCGAACACCCTGATTTTCCTTGCTGTGCCCTGGGACACACCAAGTCCCTGTGAAGAGTTGCAGCTGAGGAAAGAGTCAGGGCAGAGTCCAGCAGCTACACTGGTGGTGGTGTTTGGAGCTGGGTTTTCCAATCAGAGCCTCCTCTGACCTGAAGCTCTGCATTGTTGTGGGAATAAACAGAACATTTCAGATCCTTGCTTGGTACAGGCTAGAGTGATTTTGATGAGGCATTGTGCCTTCTGAAGACCTGAGCTGTTGTTTTTTTTAAGAAGAAAGTGAGTTACTGTTCTCTCCTGTGTCAAAGTCAGTGAAGACTTTTCTGAAAACAGCAGCAGATTGTTTTCAGCATGCTTTTGGCTTTTCAATTTTTGTGCTCTACTATGTGCTCCTGTCCTTGTTCTTTTTCCCCTACAGGAATGCAGTATGACACTATGTACCATTTCTGGCTGTAGTGGTGTCTTTAATCTTCCACTCTGATTCCCTGCTCTGAGCTCCTGTTTCGCTGTCACCTTTCTCTTTGCAGCATTCTGTGTGCTGCAGTGCAGTTGCATTACTGTAGGCTCAATGTCTCTTGTGTAAATGAAGGACCTTACTGTCCAAGAAGTGCGATGTTGGGGTGGGGAGGGGAAGAGTTCATTTTCTTTTGTTGTCTGCACTCCATTTACATTTTTTTAATTCTGACCAATATAACATCTGCTAAAATGTCTTCCTTATCATTTGCTTGGTGATCACACAGCCTTGCCACCATTCATTGAGAGCTGGACCAGATCTCACAGAGTCTGAAAAGAGCTATGTGGTAAGGCCCCTGTTTAACTCAGATGTGTAGTCCTAGACACTCTTCATCCAGACAGTAACAACACAGTAGAGATAAAATGCCAACACTGTTTTTAGCTGCAAAGTAGGTACATATTTATCTATCTGCATATATTGTTTTGTTTGCAACAGAAGAAGGGAATTTAACAATTGGAAAAACTGTCATAGCCAATGTTGGGCTAATTGTGCTGCCAGAGCCTGGGTATAAGTTAAACGAAGTCAAATGCATGAACAGAGCGGCCCACACCTCACCTTGCATTCTTGAACTGACTTCATAGCATTTGTAATGGTGCCACTGCATAACTAATTGCAACCTCTTGTGCTGCTGCTTTTAAAAAAATATATGTATATGTATATGTTACAAATCTTCAAACTAAATGCCAAATTCTTCTGTATCTTGCCTGTTTTTCCATGCTTACACCTGGATCCCTTCTGCACTCCACTACCTGGATATTTACCTGGATCTACAACTCTTTTTTTTTTTTTTTTTTTTTTTTTTTTAACTGGACTTATGTGCTGCAACTGGAATGTCCCATCTCTTCTTGTCTATATTTTCCCCTCCCTCCCCCCTGTTGACTGTCCTTTGGGTGTTCTTGGATGTCAATGCTGCCTACCACGCAGGAAGCTGTTTGCAATGAGATCATAAACATTGCAGAAAAGTCTGTTCATTACTGCAGTACTATTTCTCAGCCTCTTGACTCTCGCCACAAGGTGACCTCTAATGACCATAAACCATCTCTCATCATTTCTCAGCAACCTCAAGCACAGCAGCAAGGAGCCAGCCCTGAGCGAAGTCAAACACCACGAGACATGTAAGTCCATTTGGCTCTCATCTCTTCTGGGGCTTTGTTTCTGAACAGTGGTGCAGCTAGGGAGGTATGAGAGCTTTCAGTGTTTCAGGAGTTAAATTAGAATTACAGCAAAATGTCAGTTTTGCTTTAAAGAACAAAAATAGCCACATCATTATAATGAGTAGTCTCAAATTGTGATCTTTTTGTTTGTATAGCACCTGAAACAATGACCTCATGATCTAGGACTGTGTCTCCATTGGACACTTGATTTATGCTGGTTGCAAAGACTATCTCAATGTCTTTGTATCTTGAAGATGGAAACAAGTTAATATCCGCTGTCTACACCTGAGTCATATGGCATGGATCAATGTGTCCACCCCTGTTCTTAGCTTCTCACAGGACAGTGAGCTGTCCCAACACCGATGCCACTTGATGCATTGTTGGCCAGTTGCAGAGGTGAATTGGTGGCTAAGAGACCAAGGCTGAGATTTTCAAAGCTGTCTGGTAGAGCTGCCACCAGGCTTGGTTGGGCCTTTTGCTGATAGTTTTGAGAATAGTAGCCTGCACTGTATGCTGAGGACTGACATTCCTTGACAGCTGGAGCCTTTGCTTTCCATTTATGCAGAACAAAGTCTCACATCAGCTCTATTTTCACCCCCCACAGGCAGGGTACTCAAGCTTCCCCCGAAATTGCCCAAAGATTGTTTCCACTCCATAAGGTTCCTTTCTAATAAATATGGAGTTCTTCTGGTGTAAGTAGCATCTCAGGGCAGAATTCAACCTTGGATTTTGTTTGTACCATACTCCTCAGCCATGATTTATCCAGCAACCTCAGTGCAGTAGAATAGGCAGTAATTTTTTCTAAAGTCCTTTGCTCTGCCATTTGGTCATTCATGGCCCTGTCTTTGTCCCTGAGCAAGGGAACAGATGCCTCATTTAGCCCAGAAATGAGTGTATCCAGGTTTTGGCTTGCATACTACAGAGTGTTTGCACTCATATGCTCTAAAGGTGCTACATATTAGGAAGACTCATTGTGTCAGTCTGTGCAAACAGGTACATGACAAAAAGGAAACAGAAGCTCTCTGCATATCCCACACAGTGCAGACATGACCACTTCTTACTCCTGTGGCCTTTTGACAGCAGCCAGTTCAATGCACTTGGCTTCCACTTCTCAAAAGGAAAACACAGGTCCAGACTGCATTGAACAATATATAATAGGAATTAGGGGAAGGGGAACATCTCTTCCTGAAGGAATGTCAAAGAAATCCCATGGCTAACATGTAGTATCTTTCTGGTTTTAGAGTTAGCTACCAAGCCCTCTACAGCTACACTCCTCAGAATGATGATGAGCTGGAACTGAGGGATGGTGACATTGTCGATGTCATGGAGAAATGTGACGATGGCTGGTTTGTGGGTGAGTGTGACACTTGCCTGTCAGCAGAGCTTTTTTGGGATGAGCAGTTTTGCAGAATGTCTATTCGTTTGTTCATTTGTGAGTGTTGCTTTCATTTGTGGAGTCAAAACAGTGAAAAAAAATCAACTCAATTTTTCCCACAATCTCTCATCTTTTTCCACCAAGAACATTAAAATTAGGCTGCAGGGTGGTAGAGCTTTGTTTTTCTTGCTAGGTCTTTAGTTTTTCCTTTTTTAGCTTCTTAGTATCTCCATTCTCCTCTTCCTCCTGATCCTTCTTGCTCGCACAAATGACAGAGCAACAGAAGGAACCAAGGAAAACTGGATTTCTGTAGCATTTCCAAATCTGAGGGAACCATGACAAGTTACATAAAGTGGCAAGTAGGGGTTGAAGGGAGCACATGGATAGGAGTTGCAGTCCTTGAAAATCCAGCCTCAACTTTGTTTAGCAAAATCCTTTACCCTCAAAGGGTGCAAGTCTGGGCAGTATTCTCCATCTCAACACTGCAAATCTAGGCTTGTTATCTCTTCTTAAGGGAGATTAGCTCATTTACACTGATAGAAGTTTGGCTTCTAGCCTATAGGCCCAGGAGCTTTCATCAGCACCTGTTGAAAGGGAAGACCAAAGATGATTAATAGCAGAACTAGTTGTGATCTGGTCTGTACCAATAGGTTCTTTGACCAGGATTCCTATTTAGTATTAGAAATCAATGCCTGCAGGCAGAAGAGGTTGCCACCTTTACCTTTTTAAACCCCTAAGCCTTTCCTGCATGTCTTCATCTTACTCTGGCTTCCTTGTGTTTTATTTTGTGACAGGTACGTCCAGGAGAACAAGGCAATTTGGCACCTTCCCAGGCAACTACGTGAAGCTTCTGTACCTGTAAAATAACAGTGATCCCACCACGACAAGGATGGGATAGTTTTCCAGATGGTGTTTTTAAGCAGTGAAGAAACAGACAATTTATGAATGTAATAGACAAGAGATGAGACGTGTTAGGAGGATGTGGTTATGTGGTACAGTACTGAGTTGAATGTGTAGCCCTGCTTCCATGGGGTCAGGGTGTGATTTGTTTGCTGAAGAAGAGACAGTTTCTAGTTTACAGTGCTGCCTTTGTGTATTCCTCTCCCTTCCCTATCCGAAGTTTTGGTGATAATCTTAATTTGTACGGAGTACTTACCTCTGAGAAGGCTTCAGGGAAGCACATGGTATAGGTTTTGTTTGTGTGTTGAGATAGGATAGTGCTTTGGGGCAGTTTGCAGCCTCACAGCTGCTCACATTCACGGGCAAGGTTCAGGGAGGCCAGACTTTCTGCCCAGTTTCTGCCTTGCTGAAGACTCACTTTGCTCTGCCTTCCACTTCCATAGAAAACCTTTCCTTCATGTCATGCATCTGAAGTCCCAGCAGAGGCAGAGGACAGCTGATATGGTTAAACTGCAGAGCTCTGTGTGGAAAAGGAGTTTGGGACTGGTGGTTTAATCCAGAGAGGTCAGCCAAAGCATAATGCAAATGTGCAAAAATCCCAAGTCCTTTAATAACATATTACCAATCTCTGCAGGATTTTTTCCTTTGTGCAGGGTGTGTGTGTGTGAGTGTATTGTGTGCATCAAAATGAACTGAGTCCTGTTTTTTAAAGAGAAGTCAGCCTGGCTTTGACATTTATCTGCACAAAGAACAGAAACAATGAACAGAACATCCCTGAGAGCAAATCCTGTTTATGAGTCCTACAGCTGTTCACTTTCTCTGCCTCTCCTACCCTGTTGCTGGCCCTAAAGGATCACACACCTTTTGCAGTATATGCTTTGGGATGAAGACTTTGCTTCTTTCCCAGCATTAAATCTTAGAGGCTCTGATAAATCTGAGCAGTGTATCACTGAGGGTGCCTTTTTTTTTCTTTTTGGTTACAGTGTTGATGGTAGGTCTCAAATAAATACATGCATTTTGGCTGCCTCTTAGTCATACAGAAAAAGTCTGATCAATTTGGAAAGCTGTTCCCAGCAGTTATTATCAGTTCCATAGAATCGTATTTCCTTGAGGGGAAGAAAACCCCAAAACATGGCTTGGCTGTATGCTTGCCTGTAAAATCCCCATGGATACTCTTTTGATAGATATTTTGTTATTAAGAAAAAGCATAAACAAAACCAGTTCTATCAGACTCTGCTTCCTACAGTTACCGTACAAATAGCAAAGGTTTAGATTGCTATTTTGTCATAAGCCGTATTTAATAATATAAAATGCCTATTTTTATGCTGATGCTTTTATACAGATTTATTAAGAGTAACTACAACTAACTGTTAGCACGACTTGCAATGTTTTGATAAACTAGCCATGCTCCTGGGTTTGAATTCAAGTAGGCTTGTCTTCCGTCTAGGTCAGCGGAAGAGAAGACTCTGTGTCTCAGAAGTTTGACTGTAAATATGTATATTTAACTTTGTACAGACAATGTACTTACCTTGTATAGAGAAATAATTTAAACACATTGAGTGAAGGGAGGGAAAAAAAGGCAGTTGTGAAAGGTTGGGAATTTTTTCCACTTTTATTTAAATGATGGGATTCCATGTATGTTCACAATAAGAGTTTTAGCACAAAATATTCATTATGAAATGGTTTCAGATATGACACAAAGCACCACTGTTTCTTTTCTGCAGGAGATACCTTGAATCCTGCATCTTATTTATGGGTTTGTTGTTCTGCTTTGGGTTTGCCCTCCAGTTATTTGCAGCAATATTTAGGTCTGTTGCTAAGATTGGGTAACACCAAATTAATCTATCCAGCAAAGTAACATGTTGATACTGACTGTATATAACATACTCATTTAAAGGTTAATTTTCTGTTCTTGCTATTGCCAGTTTAAGTTACATACACACACACACACACACACACACACACACACATCCACATCCACACAAACCACAACTTATTTTTGTGTTGATTTTTTGTTTCTTATTGCAGTGGATTACTATTTGACAATTAATAAATGGAATTATTGAATTACTATTGTGTTCCTTGTACAAATTATTAAATAAAATCTATTCTGGTTGTTCCTGTAGCAATGCACTTTTGTACTAGTGCCCTGCTGTGGCTGTCTTTAGCTGTAGGTGTCTGCCATGAGCTTCCCCAGTGTCCTGCACCTGAGGATCCTGCTTGGGACTTGGCCTGAGCTCACCAATTCTCCTTCCTGAGCCATATACTGGCTGTGACTTTTGCTTAAAGAAACCGAGGTGTAAAAGCAGAGAAGAAGCTGGTTTACACCCCCTGTAGCATGGGGTCAGGGTGCAGTTGCTGTGGCATGCACATAGACCTGGGAGGTCAGGAGTTACACCTAGGTCCACTGGTTTATAAAAGCTCTTTGTGGTTCCCTCGCAGATGAGAAGACCACACAGGTTGTCAGACAAGAAACCCTAAATGCTAACCTGTGTAGGAAGGGATGTCAGTTGATGTTGGGCTTACATGTGAAATTTCAACCACGACTCAGGTCCAAAGCTTTAAGGCAGTGACTTCTGTGGTAGCTGCACTCTGACTGGGCAGGTATGGATACAGCATTAATTGAAGGGGTTGGTTTGTGCAAGGTCTGTGGTGATCATGTCAAGTCTCCCAGCCCTGCAGCAATACAGCTAGCTGGGCCTTTTGGAGAGTGCTTTGTGTTAAGGGAACAGTCTCTGAAGGAGTAGCGTGTGGGCTCACTGAGGCCCAGTATTGCACAAGTACCCAGAAGTGCACCCTGCACCTCCACGTGTTTGGTTCCACAATGCTGCCTGTGCCCACCCCAAAGACTGGTATTTTGCAAGGAGTTTTAACTTCTCTGAGAGCTCTGCCTCAGACTGAGCCAAAATTGGACAACAGATACAACCTCTGTGGTGATGCGACCGGATAGCCAGGCGGATAGACATCATGGCTGCACGATTTTAGGAAGTCAGACTATAAACAAACCAATCTTAAAACCAAACTACGAAGACAGAAAAAGCCTCAACCTATTTTACATGTCTTTAGAAAGCACACAGACACAAGCCCATTTTTGTTTCGCAGATTATTTTATATAAAAGCCAAAGGGCAGCCTGACCATAGCTTTGCTGCAAACACAAGCACTGCTCACCTTTGGGTTTTAGCACCCCAGAGAGAGAGGGAAGAAAGAGAGACTCATCTACAACTGCTGAACATCGGTATCTACTGATGTCACTCTGTCCTAATATAAGGTAAGGAAAAAGCTACGGATGCTTTTGTAAGTGCAGAAGCTGGGCATACAGAAAGGGAAAGATGACCCAGTGGTGTGCCACAGCTCTCTGGAAGTCCTGCACACACTGTGACAAAGGAGCTCTTGGTGTCACTTTCTTCACTGCCAGGAGATGTGTAACGATGTGGTGGAAGAACTACTGCTCTCTGATGGATGGATGCATGGAGCCTGGAAGGAAATAACCTGTGTAATGACAAGTTAATCCAGGAGCAGCCAAGGAAAGGGACTGCAGAAGCAAGGGTATACCTTGCAATGGGATCGTTTGTGGCCACATCTTGTAGGACCGGTACCTGGGTGACCTGCTTCATCCCTGCTTGCTGACTGCTGCATCCTCCCTATCTGTGGCTGAATCCCAGCTTCAGCAGCAGCCTTGAGCAGCAGCTCACTGATGTTCTGCTTACGAGTGAGCTGTATTCATTAACTAAACAAGCAGCACTGCCTGCACTCAAGTTGTAAATGCCAGTGTGCTGTATTCATTAACTAAACAAGCAGCAATGCGTGCACTCAAGTTGTAAATGCCAGTGCTGTTGCTGTAACCAACCTCTGCTACTTGTCCATTGTCAGATCGGTGGGGGCTTAACATGCAACTGGAACAACTATTTTTCCTGAATCCCAGCTAACGAGATTGGCTGAAAAATAGAAGAATTCCTCCTTTTGTTGGTGGCATCATGCCTAAGGGGCTAGAGATAAACAAAATCCTGCCTAAAGCAGTGGGATAAACTAGCAGAAAGGTAATACCATTCCCAGGCTCCGTACTTAGTACTTATCAGCTCCCAGCTAGGAAACTGCATGCAAGGCCGCCAATTTCCATCGCCCCGTTGGGTTTCAGAGTTAACATCGCTCCAGGCTGGAGCAGGCTGAGGTGCGTTTCCCCGGGAGATGCCGCGCCGGGACACCCCACGCGCGGCTGC
>NW_008654440.1:0-21596 GCF_000695815.1 Acanthisitta chloris | reverse complement strand
TATACACACACACACATATACATACATTTAAAAGATATTGACAGGCCAGCAACTGAATGACTGTTCAATATTACTAGTGAATGATCATTAGATAAAATCTTACAAAACACTCAGTAACAAATGTTCTCAAGCGAGGTGTTTGCAATTTAACACTTCTACAAGTGTAGTCACTATGCCAAATGAGGGTTTTTTTCCCTGTAAAAGAGCCAATTATTTTAGTCATTCAGTGGAGGTGTGAACTTCTGAATCTGACACTATTATTCAGAAACATGTTTTAAAAGTTATTTAGCATCAAGATCTTCAAAAGTATGTAGCACTCAACTTCTTTTCCAAGGCTAGATATGTTGTGTCATGTTCAGTTAAAGACCATGGGAGCATTAAAATACCAGCATGCAGTCTGGTGTCTGAGCTTTATAATAGTCAACAAATATCTGACCAATAAAGTTTGATTCAGTTGCCACACAAAAATATCTAATGCTGTTTGAGATGCTGTGCTGGTTTTGGTTGAATGTGAGTTAGCTTTCTTCACAGTGGCTAGTATGGGGCTATGTTTAGGATTTTTGCAGAACATAGGGTTGATAATATTGAGATGTTTTTGTATTGCTGAGTGGATCTTACATAGACCCAAGGCCTTTGCTGCTTTCCGTACTGCTTTCCCTATTAAACTGTCTTCATCTCAACCCATGAGTTTTTCTAGCTTTTACCCTTCCTATTCTCTCCTCCATCCCACTGGTGGGGAAGAGAGCAAGCAGCTGCATGGTGTTTGGCAGATGGCTGGGGCTAAATAACAACGAATGCCATGAGGTATAACCATCCTGTCTGTCACTTATTTGGATATCTCAGTCACATGAAGAAATAAGATTTTGATACCTAAATTTGGGGTCCTACAGCCATGAACATAATCTCAACCTTTACAGTTTGGTAGAATTCACTGCACTAATAGATTTTCAGCACAATATCCTCAAAGAAGCTGTACTGATCTCTATCAACCACGACAGCTTTGCCAAGTGCTAACACCATATGACTTATCTCAGTCTAGTTGTCTTAAAATTGTAGACATCTGCATATGAGCTAGTCACAACAGTGTCAGTGAGTACTTTAAGGTACAATTCATCTTATCAACAGAAGGGTCTCTATTAAGGCCTGTGTCTTAAAAGTTCTTGCTTTTATCATTTGACTATATTGATAGGATGGCCAACTGATCTGTAGACATAGAAGAGATGTCTGATTGATCCTAGCTACAACAATTTTTTACTCTTCAGTGACTTATATATATATATATATGCCTCAGTCCTAATCTTTTTGTGATCAAGAAGGTAGATGTCAGCTGTGGGTCTGAATGCTCAATTCACCAGCAATTGTACTTTAACTGGAATTTTTTAGAGCCCTAGTGTTAGGAAGTTTCCTTAACACTAGTTTGAAATTACTGGGAGTTAGATGAATATGCCTTAGAGCACTGAATACTAAAATTTCTGTTATACATAGAACCTGGAAGACAAGCACAAAGCAAGGAATAATTGGCTATGTCTCGCTCAGTCGACCAGAGGCAGAATTGATGATGTCTGCAACTGCTAAATAAAAGAACCAGGGACCTATCTATCTCTCCTCCTCATGCCAGATGTCACAAAGTGACTTAAGAAGTTATACTGCTTAGGGACATACCTCTTCAGAACTGACAAGAGGAAACTGGAGAGGAAACTTTAGTCCTTGACACCTCACCATATACACTGCTTTTTGTTATCTCATTTCATGGCAATGTTGTGAATTTCCTTAACATTCTCTTCCTCTCTCTCTAAAGGCCTAGCCATCAGCTAGACAAGTGTGGATATAAACTAGTTGATAACTACTTGGCCTCAAGGAGAGAGGTTGGTCTTTGACTCACTTTTATTAAGGAGTGTAGGCAAAAAGCCATATCTGTCTTTAATCCATTGCTTTTTAATGTAGACCAGGACATTAGCAAGACAGCAGCTTCTACCAATCTTCTTTATGAACAAAATGTCTCCGGGGAAAAAGACTGAAAACAATCTCCTGCTTTCTTAACAGTCACAGAAGGTTATACTTACAAAATGTTCATGTAATTGCACAAAACCTGAGATTCTAATTCCTCTTTCTCTTTCATTGACAACTTTACTTGACAACTTTGTTAGCTTCTAGGGAAATTTTCTCAGTAAATTTCAAGAGCTTATTTGTGAAGAGAATCAAAAGGCTAAACAGCACAATATTTGAATATAAATTGCAAGAAACAATCTATTTTTTTAAGATCTTCCGCTTAAAATTTGAAATTCGGCACTTACACCCTGACTGCAAAATTGCTTTCTTATGATTGTGAGCTGTTAACTAACAATTGTGCTATGTCAGTTCAAAGTCACTTGTTTAATCAAATCTTGCTGATTCTTACTATCTGTTGTTTTCTGATAACACCAGTTATGGCCATATTTGTGATCTGTATTCTCCACATCAATGACTTCTTGGTCATTAAACTTATTTATTATTACAACTCTAAGAGGTATCGCCTCAGTATTTGCAAAAGAGTGGGCTCAGTTTCCTGGCATTTCTCAGACTTCCTTTTGCTATACTTTCTTTCTGATTTTGCTTAAAGCTGCTCTTCCATCTGTTCCTACCCAAACTCATGTAGTTTCAGGTATTAAACAACACTTACTTTATTAGTTGACATTATATGACACATGCTTATCTTGTCACATTCTTTAAAACATGGAAAATGGATTTTGTAGAAAAGGACTGAGTACTTCAGTAGTAGAAGTAGTAGCCACTCTATTTGGTACTGAAATGATTCAGTAGCCTATAAGTGTAAGAGCACATTTCTTGCTATCTTGGGTTCTGAAGATCTTTAATCTGAGCACAATAGAGAAGAAAACATAACTTAGGAGAATTAAATGATGTGACAACAACACAAATATAAGGCTTCTTTGTTTTCCTAGCATGGGATGAATATATGGATTTTTAAAAAAAACCACCAAAACTAAACACTGGAAGAAAATGGAAAGTGAAGACTATGTGGAAAAGATCATCATACAGTGAAGTTGGTGAGAAAAGACTGAGAGAAGGGTGAAGAAAAATATCAAGTCACTGCAGAACTAGAAGGCTGTCTACACAAAAAACTGCGGCCTCTCACTCTTGGCCTTTTATAAAATGTTGGGACTGACTCAAGGGGTACTGCAGCTTAGATTATACCTGGTGATGTACCAAACTACTAAGTAAACAGTTCCAGTAACTCTGTATCTTCCACAAGTTACTGACATGCAGCAGAAAGTTCAGAGTTGTTCCCTCCTTAAGAGGATCCCCACAGTTTCAAAAATAGATGACCTCTGCAGGAAACTTGACCACAAATGAAGTTCAAAGTGAAGTGTAAACAAAAAAGAAGTGGGAAGCTTCTCAGAAAAGACATGGTTAAGATACTTTTTTTTTTTGGTAGATGCAGTATTGGGCAAGAGGTTTACCTCTCAAGGTGTTTAATTCCTTTTTCTAACTTCTGAATTAAAACATCGCTGGTGTGCAAATAGTTTCAAACATATTCTACCCATGGCCTGAGTACCTCCAGGACCCATGTTTTTAAAATTATTTGAGGGCTTAAGTCTGAGTTCATTGAGATTTTGTTCTTTCAAAATACTGTAAACTACATTTCGTTCTCATTGCACAAAATTGCTCAAAAAAAATTTTTTTTTAAGACTTACGTATTGCCTGGTCCAGTCTAGAAGAGAAGCTGTTTTAAGTGTCTAGTCCAAGAGTGATATTCAAGGCTATGAACTCAGTAGAACCCCTAACAGCTTCATGGAATCTTAGGTCAAACTGCACTTTCATCACCACTTCATATTTCTTGTATTAGGTGGCTTGTACTTCTCTATGTTGCATTCTGTATATGTCATTTTAAGTGCTCGTATTTTTTGGGGGAGCTTGAGTTTGCTGTAGAGAAATCAGGAGACAGAGAGATATTGAAAATCTGGCTCATTGTTCATATATCAAATCCATTTAACCTCTCAGGAACTGGCTATGCAGAAGGCAGAGTTAAAAACAACTATCAATAGTATGACTAATATAATAATTCATGAAGATTTCTTCATAAATTCAATGAAATAGCACGTTTCAGCTTCACATAATTAATATGTATGGAAAATTCATTTTTAGGAACTTTCTTTTCCATTCATCACTGATATAACAATGTGCAAGTGTGTGGTGCCTCTGCATAATTACAGATATTTGTTTTGCTTTTAGTAGATGAGGTATAATTAATATGCAAATTATTTCTGGATTCCTTTTTTTGAGAGAGGCATGTTGGTATTTAAAGAGCAATGTGTCAGCTATGGGACAGTGACAGGATAAATATCAGGAGAGTCTGTGTGTGTGCTGAGGGAAGCAAATAACAGGGCATGGTCGCAGAGTGCCCAGAGAAGGTGTGGCTGTCCCCTCCTTGGAAGTGTTCAAGGACAGGTTTAATAGGGCTCTGAGCAATTCGATCTACTGGAAAGTGCCCTTGGTCATGGCAAGGGGGTTGGACCTAGATGATCTTTAAGGTCCCTTCCAACATGAACCATTCTATGATTCTAGGACAAAAATTGCCCTTAACTTTTTTCCCTACTAGGACTGCAGTGTTTAGCTTTTAGCAAAGATCTAACCAGATGTTGTCAACATAACATGTAAAATGCATTCTTATGTGATTTTCACAGGTGCTAGAACTTCACTGCTGAAGGAAAAAGAGAACTAAAAGCTATTATCTTTCACCTTATCATTTCCCTCCACCCATGATTCTGTACCCATGAGATGTGATGATTAACCCTCTGGCCTTACAGGGTCTTGCTGGAAACTCCAGAGGCTTCAGGCTGTGTTTCCACAAACTCAGCAACTTGAAGATTGTCAGTAGTCATTTTCACAGAATCACAGAATATTCAGAGTTGGAAGGGACCTGTGAGAATCACAAACTCCAAATCCTGGTCCTGCACAGGACATCCCCAAGAATCACACCATATGCCTGAGAGCATTGTCCAAACACTTCTTGATCTCAGTTATGTGTGGTGCAGTGACCACATCCCTGGGGAACCTATTCCAGTGCTCAACCACCCTACGAGTGAAGTATGTAGTATTTCTAGTACCTAACCTAAGCCTACCCTGACACAGCTTCAGGCCATTCCCTTGGGTCCTGTCACTGGTTGTCAGAGAGAAGAGGTCAATGCCAACCCCTTCACTTCCTTCCGTGAGGGAGTTGTGTACAGCAATGAGGTCTCCCCTCAGTCTCCTCTTCTCCAGGCTGAACAGACCACGTGACCTCAGCTGTACCTCATATGGCTTCCCCTCAAGGCCCTTCTCTATATTCCTTTGGATGCTCTCTAATAGCTTAATATCTCTCTCATATTGTGGTGCCCAAAACTGCACACGATATTCAAGGTGAGGCCACACCATTGCAGTGCAGAGTGGAACAATCACCTCCCTTGGCTGACTGGCAATGCTTTTCCTGATGCACTCCAGGACATGGTTTGTCCTCCTGGCTACTATATTCAACTTGCCATCAACTAGGACCCTCAGATGCCTTTCCATGACACTATTTTCTAGCCTTTCAATCCCATCTGTACATACATCAAGGGTTGCCCCATCCCAGCTGCAGAATATGGCACTTGATCTTATTGAACTTCATATGTATGGTGATTGTCCAGCCCTCTAATTTACCAGTCTCTCTGCAAGTCCTCTCTGCCTTCAAGGGAGTCAACAGCTACTCCAAATTTTGTATCATCTGCAAACTTGCTTAGTATTCCTTCAAGTCCTGTATTGAAGTCACTTGTGAAGATGTT
This sequence comes from Acanthisitta chloris, assembly GCF_000695815.1. Taxonomy (NCBI): domain Eukaryota; kingdom Metazoa; phylum Chordata; class Aves; order Passeriformes; family Acanthisittidae; genus Acanthisitta; species Acanthisitta chloris. Next base: position 15,798 of record NW_008654440.1, on the reverse strand, counting down.
TATGAGCACAGGTTTAATGCTGTATTAATGCAAGCAGCCATTCCAAATGATACTTTTGACTGTTTTAAAATCAGTTGGATGTTATGCCTGTTAGTCCTACCAGAAGATTATTCCAGGAATTTATTTTTTTAAACTTTCATACAGTTTATATTTGCTTTAGTATTTATATTTGCTTTTGTGATAGCATTGGCCTTTCACTCAAATAGGTCTCTTTCTTCTTGCTGTTTACCCCTGCTGAGTTTAATATCATCTGTTCTCTCAGATTTAGTTTTCAAGACCTTTTCATCTCTTCTTTGCATAAAAAGTTGTTTATTTCCTAATCATCTGTACCTGTTCCAACACAATTTCATTATTTGAGACAGGTGGTGAAAACTACAAGCAGTCATCCATGAGACGTCTTACCATAGTCCATGCAAGTTGCATGACTCATGCAAGAATACATTGCTTGTCATACCAGTAGGTTTTATTTACCTTGCTGGTTTAAACCACCAAAAGTTGCGGGTTTAAGTGACCATATTCAGTCCTTAAAATATAAATACAATATGAAACTAATTAATACTTTGTCATTTCAACTGTCTATTATGGATTGTACCATATCTTCAAGATATCCTGTATATTATGTTAAGCCTTTTTAAGAACTGTATGTTTGAGATTTTTCACAAAACTACCAATCAAATCAGCTTCCTTTTCTCTCAATTTCAATTCCAATTACCAATTTTTCCTTTTCTTGCATTTGAAGACAGAAGCAGGAACAAAAGGACGTACAGGTCTAACCTAAGATTCTCATTTGTAATACTTGACCTCAGAATAATTAAGAAAACCTTGAATGTGATGCATTTCATACCATTTGTCTAAAGTTTGTAAAGGCAAGTACTCTCTGGCACAGTTGCAAAACAAACAATGCATAATTACAGTTGTAATATTTATACTATTCTCATATATTCAGACACTACTAGAAGTCATTAACTATTATAAAACTATTAAAATTTGATCTACTGACTCAGAGTTTTGGGGGCTTTTGGGTACAGGCAATATTGAAAATGAGCATTTTAACATTATTTTATCTGTCACTTTATTTTCTTCTTGCTGTCTTAAAGGATTTGAATACAAAACTGTAGAACATTGTCTTATGTATACCAGTAGAACAAGTTTTTAAAAGTATATACTTCTGTGGGTCATACAGCTGTTAGCTTTTGAGTCAAATCTGCTATATCATTGCTTCACACTTCATTCTTCTGTGATATGTGTCATTCTCCTGAGATAAGTGAAGTTTCATGTCTCCATTCTGCAAGAAACTCCACATAGCCGGACTCCTGTGCTCATGTAAAGCCAAAGGTCTGACAAAAGTCTTGGTTAAGGAAATTGCCCTGGAGCTAAGAGAGGGAAATTGACCCGCTCATATGAAAAAATTTGGTTATGAGAGCTTTTCCTCAAGCCACTTGGGCCTGTCAGGGTTAGCTATCAGAGCTATCAGGGTGTTAGAGGTTTTAATTTCATATAAACCCTGTATATGACTGAAGCTTTCATACCTTTTACTCAGCAACAATCCTATTTCTACAGATATGAGCATTTTTCATAAGCAGAGAATATCTAGTTGTGAGGCTTCGCTACTGAGCATGCAGCTCAGACCATGCCTGGTGAAAAAACAGCTGCTTCACAGGATTACTGTAGAAATTGTCCAGGAAAAAATATTACTTTGTTGCAAAGACTGGGAAAAACTTATGAGTGTTTAAGCTTCACTATACAGCCAGAATCACACTCAAATATCCTTTTAAGACAAGACTCTTAGGATATAGCAGGACTAAGAACTCATAACACCATGAATCCACTGGGAACACTTTATGATGCACTGGGGAAGTCAGGGTGCTTTGAAACCAGTGGATAAGCACAAATCTGTCACTAGGTCTTCACCAGATCACATTGCTCCAGAGGGAATCAGCATTCAATATTGAGACTGACCACTTTCATAAGTAACAAATTCTTGAGGATTCTGGGGATTCAACAATGCTCCTGAATACCTTGCTGCACAACAGTATACCTTCCTGATTACACTGATTACTAGAAAATATTTCTTTGATGGCTTGGGTATCAAATGTCTACCTGGACTGTGCAGCTTCTGAGAGTTCACACGCTGTTATATTTTTAGTACCTGAGATATGTCCTAGGGTGCTGGACAATTATAAAGGCTTCTTCTACCCTGTTTCCTTATTTGTCAAATGCTTGGGTAAGGACCATTGAGTTATCATGAACTCCCTGAAAAAAATTCTAAAACAATTGCTTAGTTGGGAATATAAAACCCACTGCCATGTCTATCACTGCAATCAAAAGCAGATGAGTACCGAGACAAGCAAACCTTGTATGATACTTCCAACACATATTTTCCTAGTCTTCAAGTGTTTGCCACACAAGAACTCCTTGACCCAAAAACTTTTTTCATATTTTCAGTAATCCTCAGTGCATTTCTTCTGTATGAACTTGTTCAGTCTCTCTCAAAATACATAAAAACTTCTAGTATCTTGTAACAGGGAATTTTATACTTGGACAGCACATTTTGTAAAGAACCTAATAGTACTTAACCTAGACAAGGCTGAACTAAATAAGTAAAGGTATTTATTCACAAAAACCACCATGATGTTTTGCTACACATCACAATGACAAAATAGAGGCATAGGTTAGGATGTGAAGGAAAAACACTGTTAATCCACTTTAGTAAGATTAACAACAACGTTCTTGTTTGTAACAGTTCCTGCAACAAACCATTAATAAATATATTTTTTATATGCCTTGCATCTCAGAGACAGCAACATGAGGGAGAAAGTTTCCCCTTCAGAGTTCTTTCATATGTCTGCATTTATTTAACATTTTTCTCCAAAGCAAGCTTACTCCTTCCATTTGTAAGAACCAACCATTCTCCTTAGTTGAAATACATATTGGTTCACTTCCTCACTTCCTTAGAAAGCTGAGTGTTTCTTTATTAAAACAGGTGTCATCTCCTTACTTGACTGATCAGTTAACCTCAAGTCATAAAACTCTTCCCCTTTGTGGCATGAGGTACTTAAGTGTTCAATGATTACTCTAATTCTGGCTCTTATTTCTCATTCTCATGGATTAAACCACATATTTTATTGCTGGACTTCATCTGATATCAGGCATGAGTATTTGTAATGACGGTATCTTTCTTCAAGCTTGCTGTAGCAAAATTTAAAATGCATTTTGAGGGGACTTTAATAACTAGCTGTATAGACTGTTTACACTCTCTGTTACAACATCACACTGAAGGACTATAAATTCTGCCACTTTAATCGAAATTTTCCGAAGTACAGTTAGAAAGGGATTACAGTAAATGTTGAGATCATCATAGTTTCATGGTTAAATCTCCAGCTGCTGTGTAGTAATGTGGTCTTAAACCAGTCTAATATTAAGTCATTCACACTGATAGTGAGAACATCAGTGATTATTTTTGTAGCTTGTGCATCCAAAAATAAACTGATCTGTAATGTAAAACAACATATTCTAGAGCATAGAAAAACTATTTCCCGCCAAGTCTCTATTATGCTGCAATTCCATTTCACAAGAAGGGACTACATTTTAAAATATAATTTTCAATTAAAATTGCAAGTAGCTTTTCCAAGATTTTTTTCTTCTTTTCCTTTGTTTTTCTTTCTTATATATACATTTGTACCGGTATTGAGTAATAGGTCTTGTAGAAGTCTTTCCCAATGGATCCTTTAATAGCTATAGAGCCACGTTTCTTTCCATATCTGTCTCCATATTTAGAGTTTGCAATGTTGGATGTTACAGTCTTTTTGAGAATCAGGATCCAAATCTTTCATGAAATATCACGTAATATCATTTCTGACAAATTCTTTGGAAGAAAGATAAAAAACTAGCTAGTGGAACAGATGAACACAGTCTTTGAAGTCTAATGTGAATCAGTACACTTTTGATGACTACTTTATGTAAAACAGATCTTTTGGACAATATATTATGAACAAGAAATTCTCTAATTTCTAGGGTTCAAAAAGATGTTTGTCTCTAAGTCTGAATTTTTTTTTTTGACAAAACTGGAGAAAATAAATTGTAACATTTTTTTCTTTCTCCTGCTTTTCTTCTCTTTTCACTATCATTAACCAAAATTGGAAAAAAAGAAAAAGAAAACACAAACTATGGTAATTACATAAAAGAAGGCTTTATCAATGAGAAACATTCAAAAATCATATTAATAGGAATTAATTAAATCTACCAAAAATATTTAAAACATTTTAAATCTTCCATACACTTTCCTCATTTTTAAACAGCTCTATTAAGTACCTTGTTGGATAGAACTGACACCAAGAATACAAACTGTTTAAAATGGGGTCTGGATGCTCTTTGATTTGTATAACAGTAACAGAACTGGTAGAATATGGTGACATGATTTTGTTCTAAGATAGTGACAATATAGACACATGAAGTGTGCAGCCCTTGTATATATGTAAGTTGGTATCACAAAATACATCCCATCCTCCTCCAAAGGCTGATTCTGAAGAAGCAGCCCATCCACAATCATTCTTATGATTTTTTTAATCATAAGATCGTGCTTTCCTCTAATGCCTGATACTACAACAAAATGAGAATAAAATATGGATAAAAGGCTTTCAGAACACACATACTTGTTTGGAAAGTGTATCATCTCATGTGTACTCAAGGACAACCCAGCAAAAACAAGGAGTTAAAAAAGATTCCTCCCTTTAACACTAGACATCATTTAAGTCCTTAAACTACTGAAATAAAATAGCATTTGCATTCATAAACAACAAAATCTTAAATAAGGACTTACCTTGAGCAGTCATGGTCATATATGGTCATCAATATATTGACAGATTTCCAGAGCATTTTAACATTACCAGAGTCTGAAAATGCCCAAACTGGGGAAAAACAAGCTAAAATATTATGAAAATGAAAATCACTGTAGCTACTTCAGGTAACACCAAGAGATATACTCAGAAAGGATCTTAGTAAAAATGATTATTTTAAGTGAGTTTAAGTGGAAGGAACTAACTCTTGAATAATGCATGATTCTGGTAATTGTGCAGAATCAGCTTTTCATTGTCCAAGGTAATTTCAACATGTGGTATAAAATATGTAAAAAGTAATTGAAATTGCTGGCATCTAGAGCAATCTGATGCTTTTCAAACTAATAAAAAAAAAAACCCAATAAATATGAAAAAATCAGGTTTTATATCACATATATGATACTTTATTCCAGTATCAAAGAAAAAGACCAGAAATCATCATATGGAAACAAGGAAACCCTTTTTAATACATATAACACAAGTAACTCATGTTCCATATATAACAGATTAGCACAGGGTTTAGAAAATAAAAATTCAAATATATGTGTCACTTTCTCCTCTGCCCTCCATTTCTTTGCACCCATGAAAAGAGACAGTGGAAAACAGATTTCATTAAACGTTCTCCGTTTTCTTATCAAGACAAATTCTTGTGCAATTATTACACAATTTACTGTGCAATAAGCAACAAATAATCTAATTATTGATAAGTTCTTCCATTGAATCTGATCTTCTTTAGCTGAGTTTGAACTACATAGAATGTAGAATTGCTGGATAATGAACCTCTTAAGGGTGAGAAAGATCCCAAGAGAGAAACTTTGTTCTTTACATAAGGTCATTGATTTTAAATGCAATCCCTCTGGTGTTACTTGCCTTTTTAAAGTTCTCTTCCTAACATTTTTCAGTAGACAATGGCTCACTTTCTTCAGAGTTGTGGGTCCTGTCCAACTCAGGATATTCCATGATTCTATTTAGTACTTAAATTTTGTAATATTTTATATATAAACACATTTTATTAATACACTACAAAAGTCTCTATCCTTTGCTAGATGCAGAAGGCAGCATAGTGTCAAAGGATGAGGAAAAGGCTGAGGTACTTACTGACTTCTTTGCCTCAGTCTTTAATATTAAAAACAGTTATCCTCAGGTTACTTAGGTCCCAGAGCTGGATATTAGTAAAGGGGAGCTGAGTGAAACCCCCATAATCCAGGAGGAAGTGGTTAATGATCTGCTATGCAAATTAGATACCCACAAATCTATGGATCTGGATGGGATGCATGCAGGAATAATGAGGTAAAGGAGCTCACCAAACCACTTTCAGTCATTTACCAGCAGTCCTGGTTAACCAGAGAAGTCCCGGTTGATATATATATATATAATGCTCAGCTAGAAGAAGGGTTGGAAGGGTCATCTGGGGAACTACAGCCCTTTCAGACTGACCTCTATGCCAAGGAAGGTCATGGACCAGATCATCCATGGCATGTAAAGAACCACCAGGGTATCAGGCTCAGCCAGCATGGGTTTAGGAAAGGCATGTCCCACTTGGCCAACCTGACAAGGTTCTTCTGTCACCAGGTGTGATCCACTTAGTAGATGAGGGAAAAGCTGTGGATGTTGTTTATCTAGACTTCAGTAAAGTGTTTGACACTATCTCCCACAGCATTCTCCTAGTGAAACTGGCTGTTTATTGTTTGGATAGGCATATTATTTGCTTGATAAACAACTGGCTGGATGGCAGACCCAGAGAGTGGCAGTCAGTTGAACTAAATCAAGTTGGTGGCTGGTCACTAGTGGTGTTCCCTAGGGGTCAGTATTAGGACAGGTCCTATTTAGCATCTTTAACAATGATTTGGGTTAGGGGATGGGTACACATTCAGTCAGTTTGCATAATACACCAAGTTGGTCAGGAGCTTTGATCTGCTGGTGGAGGGATCTGGACAGACTGGATCCATGGTTTGAGGACAACTGCATGAGGTTCAATAAGGCAAAGTGCCAGATCCTGCACTTGGGTCACAACAATCCTGTGTAGTGCTGCAGGCTGGAGGAAGAGTGCCTGGAAAGCTCCTCAGCAGAAAGGGACCTGGGGGTGCTGGTTGACATCCAGCAGGACATGAAAGAGCAGTGTGCCCAGGTGGCCAAGGTGGCCAATGGCATCCTGGCCTCTATCAAGAATAGGGTGGTCAGCAGGGTTAGGGAAGTAATTTACCCCCTGTACTCAGCACTGGTGGGGCCACACCAGTCCAAATTCTGGACCCTTCACTCAAGAAAAGCATCGAGGTGCCGGAGCATGTCCAAAGAAGGTTAATGAAGCTTGTAAAGGGATTGGAGAGTAAGTCCTATGAGGAGCAGCTGAGGGAGCTGAGATTGTTTAGGTTGATGAAGAGGAAGATCAGGGAGGACCTCATTCTCACTACAATTACCTGAAAGGAGGTTTTAGCAAGGTGGAGGTCAGTCTCTTCTGCCATACCTCAAGTGTAAGGAAATGGAGCTAAGGTGCACCAGGGGAGGTTCAGACTAGACATTAGAAAAGACTTTTACACTGAAGCATAGTTAGGCTTTGGAATAAGTTGCCCAGGGAGGTGGTAGAGTCTCTCAAAGTGTTCAAAAGGTGACTGGATGTGGCACTTAGTGATATGGTTTAGGGGTGATTGTGGTTGTGTTAGGTTGGTGGTTGGACTAGATGATCTTGAAGGTCTTTTCCAACCTTGATGATTCTGTGAAAAGTGAAACGTGAATACATTTTTTTGACAGAATACAATACAGGGTATGCTAGAGAAACTACATGGTATCTTGAGTAAATGAAGTTTGCTCTCAACTTATTTGTTTGTTTTTCCCAAAGGGAGGTTTATGATCCTATCTGTCTAACATGCAAACTGGAAGGGTTTAGATGCGAGTTCCTCTGTCTGTTTGTGTATAATAAACCAAGATTTTCAGCTACTAAAAGCTTACAATTACTTAATTTGGTTGCTTAGTATTTTTGGAATTCAGGCCATCACTTTAGATTTGTAAATACTAATTTAGCACATTAATTTCAGGTATTTATTTCTGAAAGCAATTAATATTTTCTAAAATAAAAAAGGTAGACAGTGAGGGATTACATCCACTTATATTAGATATTTTTGTCCACTGTCTATACAGGAAAAGTAGTCCCCATTACCTGGTCATCTAATTAGCTGAATCTTTTTCAGTGAGTTTATAGGGAACAAACTGACCAGAGTATGGTATCTTTCTTCAGTGTGTTCAACTTCTGTCTGAGAAGAAACTGGTAGCAGGCAGAGCATGAGAAAGGACTGTCTAAGCATTTACACAATTTCTAGAACATTTGTCTCCAAAGCAGAAATCTTACAATCTGAACTCTAGCCAGTTTGCACATGCAAACTCAAAGAATTACAGCCAAGTCTATGCAGACTTGAAATCATTTCCCCACAGGCCAAGTATGTCTTGCCTGTCATGCCATGAAATATCCTGCAAAATAGCATTTTCTACCTTTCCATAGGAATTGAGCTATATAAGCCAAGAAAGCAAGCTAGTCATCCAGAGACAAAATATAACCAGAAGGTAATGGGTGGAGCAGTGAGATTCTGCTCTTTGGTCTCAAAGTTAGGATTATTTCTTCTTTTTATAAATCTAGCAATAGCCTAATGTAAAATGCAGGTAGGGGAAGCAGAGCTATATCTGAAACCTAAGATCTGCTCCTTTTACTAGCTTCTCATTTCATTCTGTGGTTCTGATATATCTTGCTATACAATCTCAAGAGGAAAGTTGGCATTAGTTTTGTCTTAGATGTGTCTTTACTTAGTCATACTCTCTTCAAATGTGGCTTTAATCTTTTCTGTGCCCATCTTCCAATCCCCAGAAATCAGTAGTCATTTATGTAAAAAGCTTCTTAGTATGCTCCTCTTTTTGGCAGACATTAGCCAGACCAAATGCAAAGTCGTTAAAGACACCTCACATTTCAGATCAATTTACTTTATAGTCAATAGAAGGGTCCTGGACATGATACTTGGGACATTCCAGAGATGTGCAAAGGGAGTTGGAAAAACCTTCCTTCCAAGCAAATTAAAAAATTTAAAGCAGCCATTTTCTTCTGTTACTCTTTACTCATTTCTAGAGAAGAGCTACTTGATCAGCTAGTGAAATAGTTGTGAGGGATTTGTGCATCAAAACAGTTTGCAGAGGTGATTCAGTTGAGAAGTTGTATCAGGTTGACCCTGGCTGCATGCCGGGCACCAACCAAAGCTGCTCTTTCACTCCCCTCCACAAATGGATAGGAGAGAGAAAATATAATGAAAAGTTCATAGGTTAAGATAAGGACCAGGAGAGATCACTCTCTGAATACTATCATGGGCAAAACAGACTCAACTTGTGCAAATTAAGTGATTTTATTACTAACAAGATTAAAGCAGGATAATGAGGCTATAAAGCAGACCTTAAAAATATTCCCCTGCCCCTCTCTCCTTCCTCACTCTATCTCCTCCCTCTCAGTGGTGCAGGGACATGGGGAGTGGGGGCTATGGCATGTTCATCACATATTGTTTCTGCCACTACTCTCAGGGAGAGGAGTCCTACCCCTGTTCCAGCATGGGGTCCCTCCCATGGGAGGCAGCTCTCTATGAACTTCTTCAGCATGAGTCCTCCCATGAGTGACAGTTCTCCATGAACTGCTGAAACATGGGTCACTCTTTAGAGGGCACAGTCCAGCCCCTCAGGGACAGCCTGCTCCAGCACAGGTTCCTCACAGGATCACAAGTACTACCAGTAACTCTGCTCTGGTGTGCTCTCCTCTCTCCACAGGTCCCCACCAGGAACTTGCTCAAGCAGGGACTCCTCATAGTTTATGGCCACCTCAGGGAATCCACTTACTCTGGCGTGGGTCTCCTCCATGGGCTAGAGGTGGATCTCTGCACATCGTTAACTTCCATGTGCTGCAGGGGGACAGCTCGTCCTCACCACAGGCTGCAGGGGATCCACAGCTCTGGTACCTGCAGTACCACTTCCCCCTCCTTCTCCACTGATGATGTCTGCATCTGGTTCCTCTCACATATTCTCACTCTCCTCTTTTCTGGCCGCAATTACTTCTGTGCAATAACTCTTTTTTTTCCCTTTGTTAAATATGTTATCACAGAGGCATTACTATCATCACCGATTGGCTAGGCCTTGTTGCAGGGGCAGGTCCATCCTGGAGCTGCTGGCATTGGCTCTGCTGGACATGGGGAAGCTTCTAGCAGCTTCTTAAAGAAGCCATCACTGTAGCCCCATTCCCACTGCCAAAAACGTTGCCTTGCAAAACCACTACGGAAGTAATGAAACTCTCTCCATGGCTAAATGTGTTGGGGGTTTTTTTCCTGTATCATAACTGAAGGAGCAATGTGAAAAAGAAGGAATAACCCAGTTAAGATAACACAAAGACTGATAAATAAAATCCTCAAACTAGCTCCTAAATTAAGCAGATTGTATTACTCTCTGTCAATCCTCAGAGTCACCACAATTATTTTGATTACTTCTTTGGTGGTCAGTGTACTGCCCCAGTCTGCTTGGCTGGTTGATTGGAAGGTAATTTTGAATTACTCTGGGCAGTGCGTGGGAGAAATAACACTATTCTCAGGAGGTTTACCAAGAAATGATTTTAATTATGAACTTTGGGTCACCCGTGTGGAATGAGACACTTGGCAAAAGGCAAATCAGTAAATTTCACAGTATTCAAACACAGTGCAAACTGTACCTCAGCACACATTAAAAGAACGAAGCCTTAGCCGGGCACTGATCAGGCACTTGCTAAGTGCCTGAGTCGTTAAGGGGATACTGCTCAGTGCTGCCTGCAGCTTAATATGTTGCGAAGGAGAAAAGAACAGACAGCAAAAACGAAAAACAGATGAGAAAATGAGGTAGATACTCACCACCCGTGGATCCAAAGTGGTCTCAGCACCTTAGAATCCTGGGTAGCAGAGCATGCCATGCGGCACACGTCTCGCTGTCCTTTTATCTGTTCCCTTAGCCCAGGACCATTTCCAGTGTGAAGTCACCTTTGCAGCTGAACTTTAGGCTGAGCCAGGAGCTTTGGCATCCATCTCAGAACTTACAGCAAGGACACGTGGTCAGCTGCCACAATTTCAGGGCTTATATCAGAGCCATGCGGTCGACTGACACCATTCCAGTGCAGACCTGCAGTTACCTCCTAAGGCTCACAGGGCTGGGGAGGAGCAGCCACTGCTCCCACCTACACAGAGCTCAACCTGTTCCCCCCACTGCCTTCCCAACTGGTTATTTTGAGCCAGACAACCTTTCCTCCGGTCCCTGACAGGCACATAAAGTTTCAGAAAGACAGTAAAATTTCAATATAATATCTTAATGGGCAAGACTGCAGTATACTCTGAATTTCTCTCAAATTTGTAATTTCAATTTTATGTGTTCAGTCCAAGAAATAACTTCACTTTCTTCAAGTGACTGCATGCATTTTCGAGTAAGTACAGGGTTATAAGTCAGAAAAAGGTCCAGAAAACACAGAGACAGACATGTGTGGGCTAAAACTTCAGACTTTTTCAAGTATATTCATAAAGTTTCTATTATCTGAACTTGTTCTGTGGGTTTCTGTGTAGGAAAAGAAGTAGGAAGAAGTGATCAAATCTATTGATTTCTGTGTATGGGCCACATAAATTCATACTTAAAGTTCATTCTTTAAGTATATGGAAGTTTTAAAAGAAGCTTACAATACAACTTTAAAAATGTTGTTGAGCAACAATAATTTGGTGAAAAACAATTGGAACTCCTTGGCTATTTTAGCAATACATGTCTTGAATCAAGTATTTTAAGCAATTTTAAAATATACCATCTTGTACTTCTGAAAAGGACCTCTTATTCATAGCTATATTTGGAGCTAGAAATTGAATTCCTAAGGAAAAGAGATCCTGTACGAATTCTTGTAGCAGTTGCCTAGGTGTGTCTGGGTGGACATGACTCATTCCAGCTGGCTCTAACGGACCCACTGCAGGACACAGCTGAGCTCTTCAGCCAAGATGGTGGTGTCTTGGGGAAAATGTATTTAAGAAAGGGAAAAATGTTGCATGGCAGTGAGGAGTCAGTTAAAAATGTGAGAATGAATCCTGTGAGCACCAAGGTAAGAGAAAAAAGAAGAGCAGGAGGTGTTTCAAGTGCTAGAGCAGAGATTCTCCTGGAGATGTGGAGGACCCCATGCCAAAGCCCCTCTATATTGACCCACAAGCTTTCTCATCCTATTTTATCCCTGTGTTCCTCTGAGGAGGAAGAGCACCTTGGGTGGGACTTTGGCTGTTGATGAAGGCTACGCTGCCACTATTCTTCATGTTTTCCTTTTGACACATTGATATAAAAAAGGAATGCCTATCATCCCTTATTTCTTCTTTTGCCATTATCTATTAAGTTTTAATTAATATATACATATTTTGGTATTTTTTTTCATGCTATTTTCATTCATTTTCAAGTTATGATCATTCTTCAAACTTAATTCTAAACAGAAAACATTACAGTCTTAGATAAATGTAAATTGGAAACATTTAATGTATGTAATTTATTTACATACATTTAATGCATGTAATGCAAATGTAAATTTGCAGCATTAGAACAGTTCTCTAAGAATCTGATAACCCTTACATTTATAGGAAACTGACAGCATGGCACTTATTCCAAAACAGAACAGTTTTCCAAGCTCTTTTTTATACAAATGTGTATAAAGATATATTCATCTGAACTTAACAGACTGGAATTACTTTATTGCTTTCAAGTTAGTAATAATTGCACAAATTATCCCTGAGCTGAAAGGTATACACTCACTATGCAAAGCCAGAATAATTCGTACTTTGCTGAACAACATGGCCCTCAAAGTACATTTGCAACATCATAATACACTGAAAAAAATCTATCTTATATCCAATTCCTATTCTAAATCTGTAGGGGAAAAAATGTTTACCAGAAGGCAAAAAGTAAGACTGTTACCCATTCATTTGAACTGTCAGGAAGTATAAAGAATGGGGTACCAGGCTGGTCGGGGAATGGAGAACTTTTCATGCAAAGACAGCAAGGCTATGCAAGGTAGGCTGAAAGGTACTAGGAACTCTTAAGAGGCCGGTTGTATAAGCACTTCAAAGGAAGGGAACAGACACAGGGAAAAGCTTTTTTTAATTATTTTTATTTTGGCTACAGAAAACAATGTCACTATGACATCAGTCTGAGTTTAGGAGTCTGGAAAATCACAGAACTCTGACCACTATGGCAGTGAGGCTCTGGAGTAGTTTTCCACAATAAAAACATAAATCAAAATAATGTATAAACCCAACAACTAACATGTCATCTGGATGGTATATAAACAGATCTATATAAAAGAAAATGTCTGTCAAGGGCAAAGCATGGACTTGGTAGTTCAAAAGTTTCTTTCTTTCCAGCTCCTTTTGTGTTTACAAATCATACTTTTTACATCCAGAGTTCTTCCTGTACACTGGCACATGTTCAGTCCCAGTGAATGTGACACCCAAGAGAAGGGGTTCACAATCTGGTCTTAACTGATTTTTGAAACAGATTATTTCATCCTTAACAAAGGTTGTTCTCCATTCAATCTCAGATTATTATGCAAATTGTATTACATTTCTTTTTTATTTTATTTAAGCCATAATGCCTTAATTTAGCTAAATGTCAAGAAAATAGATTTATTTTCCTGGAAGGAAGATGGATAATTAAATCTTCTATGAAAATGATTAAGTCTTATTGAAAAAACCTCGAGTGAGAAACATTTAATTGTAATTGAAAAAGTGTAGTATTAAGAGACTGTAGATCAAAACATTTGGCATGCAAAACTGAGATGGGTCAAACCAGAAAATATTAGTACTTAGATAAGGGATAGACACGTATACATAATAAGTCACCTCTACTCTTTTGTGAGTCTTCAAAAACATGACAGCAAATATCACTAGGAATGACACAGCCAAATCAATATTGCCCTGTAATTCCAGTTTTCACATGTGGTTTCTATTACCACTTCACTTAAAACAGCTATAAAGAGGAAAAAATATTATTGTAATTGTTTCATTTATAACTCCTATTAAAATGCTCTTCTGTTTCTATGTCATAGTAAGAATATACTGATTCTCTTATGCTGCTGTTTATCTCCTTCTTTGCCTTTGCTGTTGGGCAGTGTCAGGCTACTGCTGCTCTGGGAATTAGCTTACAAAGGTTGCTTTATTGCTCTTCACTGAACACCTTCCCACAGGGACCTTTAGTGTCAGCTCAGCAATGCAACTAGCTGCCTCCAGTCCACTGCCTGTAATACAACATTTATTTTTACCTTTGATTTGATTTCATATTCTCACGATGTCAGAAGACATGCAAAACCTTGGCTTGAAGTCTCATTTTTGTAATGTTGCATATTCTGACTGGCATATTTTAAAGTTTAGATGATAGGAAAGAAGCAAAAAGAAGAAGTCTGAAAAAAAAAAAAAGAAATCCTGATGTGTTTTTGAAAAATCACTGTGCTTGCTTGTAAGTTTAACATGTATTTAATTAAAGTAATACTATGCAGACTGGTTCTAAACAAAGCAGAAGTTATAATGCCCAAGGCAAAAAGCATATCAGTTCCCTCATTATTGCACATTGAGAGGAAAGCAGAACTATGTAAGGAGAACATAGACACATCTTTTTTGATTTAATTCAGAGTATGAGCTGTATCAATTTTAAACCATTAAATTAAACAACAGACATGGGAACCCAGCATTGGATTGAAACTGGATATTTATTCCATAATAGAGATAGACATGAATATTCTTAGACAACTTTTTGGATCAGTTGCAATCAGTCTCTTGATCATGCCAGAAGGACGATACTGGATTTGGTTTTGATTTGGATACTGGTATTTACATAAAGCTCCATTTGAATTAAAGATGGAAAAATACTTTTCTTTATCATGCAAGCTATTAATTTGAGACTCACAAATGGAAGAAGCTTCACTGTAGAAAGATCCTAGATCAACCTTGACAAATACTCAACACTGAGAATCATAGAATATCCTGAGTTGGAAGGGACCCACAAAGACCTTCAAAGTCCAGCTTCTGGCCCTGCACAGGACAGCCCAATGTGCCTGAGAGCATTGACTGAGTCATGAGAGATAAAGGCTTTTTGATCTGACAGTGTCAGTTTTGGGTCCCTTCAGCCCTCACACCCCACCTCCTGCCCTTTGGGTTGTTTGTTTTTGGATTAATATGATTTCAAAACACTCTTTTTTTTTTTAAAATGGGGCTGCATTGCACTGCACAGGATAACCAATGTCTGTACATATATTATTCACTCCCAGTGGTCCATAAAAGTTACTGATTAAAGTTGATGGCAATTAAAGAAATATTTCACTGCAACATTGGCTTCATCCTGATATTTCTGACATTTAGAGTATGTGAGGCAGCACTGCAGTTTTGTTTCTGAATAGGGATCAGAATTTGGTGGCCTTCTATGCCTGATGAATTCGGTGGCCTTCTGTGATAGGGCCACTGAATTTCTGGATAGGGGCAGAGCAACTGATATCACCTACCTGGACTTATGCAAAGCATTTGGCACTGTCCTACATGACATCCCTGTCTCTAAATTGGAAAGACATGGATTTGTATAAAGACCTGGCTGGATGGTCGCATGCAGAGAGTTGTGGTCATTGGCTCATTGTCCATGGGGAGGCCAGTGACGAGTGGTGCCCCTCAGGGGTTGGTGCTGGGGCCGACACTGTTCAGCATCTTTGTCAGCAACATGGACAGTGGGATTGAGTGCACTCTCAGCAAGTTTGGTAATGACACCAAGCTGTGTGGGGGAGTTGACACGTTGGAGGGGAGGGATGTGCCATCCAGAGGGACCCTGACAAGCTTGAGAGGTGGGCCAATGCAAACCTAATGAAGTTTAACAAAATTAAGGCATTACATCTGGGCCATCGTAATCTTAGGCACACCTACAGGTTGGGTGGGGA
>NW_008654439.1:0-747 GCF_000695815.1 Acanthisitta chloris | reverse complement strand
GAATATGATACACCCACTCAGTACCGTACTCTTTGACCCAGGTGCCTATGAAGCTGTTTCAAATATGAGTCCTGTTGTCTGAATCAATTCTTTCTGGGGTGCCATGTTGCCACAGAACTTGCTTTTTGAGGCCCAAGATAGGTGGTAGGAGGCACATGATACGTCTCCAGCCATCCAGTGGGTTCTGGCAGAGCTGAAAGCTGTCCAGCTGACTTTAGATACTGCTGAATGGGAGAAATGGGCAGTGCTCTACCTCTACACTGTCTCATGGATGGTAGCAAAGGCTCTGTGGGGGTGGCTAGAACGATGGAAAAAGGCTAATTGGCAGTGCAGAGGTAAACTCATCTGGGCTGATGAGTTGTGGCAGGACATCACTGCCCGGGTGGAGAAGCTGGTTGTAAAAGTAGGTCATGCAGATGCACAGGTCATCAGGGAAGAGATGGAACACAGATAGGCTCGTGATCGAGGGGTGGACTTAACCAGGGACACTATCTCCCGGGTTATCCATAACTGTGAGATGTGTGCTGCAATCAAGCAGGCCAAGTGGGTAAAGCCTCTGTGGTATGGTGGATGGTGGCTGAAATATAAATATGGAGAGACCTGGCAGATTGATTATGTCACACCCTCACAAACCCACCAAGGCAAGTGCTACATGCTCACAATGGTGGAAGATTCACAGAATCACAGAATTTAGGGGCTGGAATGGACCTTACGGATTAACTAGTCCCAATCCCCCCTGCCATGGGC
>NW_008654438.1:31535-51094 GCF_000695815.1 Acanthisitta chloris | reverse complement strand
AAATGTTAGTAAGCTTTGGTTCATAGAAAAACAAAGCTGCAGGCAGAACAAGTGCTGGTGCAGATTACCGAGAGAGGTTATGAAGTCTCTATCAATGGAGAAATTCTAACATAATACTGACATGATCCTGGGCAAAACAGGGGATTTGAGCAGGGGGATTGGACTGGATGGCATCCAGGGGTCCCTTACAACCTCAGCCATCCTATGGTTCTGTGATTCTGTGTATGTGGGAGGAGGGAGTCCTCTCCAAATCAACCAGATCATGATCTTTACTAGGAAAGATTCTATTGCACTAACTTTTAAAAAGAAAACACATATTTATGACTTTCAAATGTTAAGGTTGAAGTATGAGGGTTCCAGCAGTTACAGATTAAGTCTTCATTATCATCAAGTCCTAGGGTTGAAGATATTCTCAAGAAATTGAAGGAAAGTATAGAATCCTTCCATGTACCCCTTACAGGAATCTCAAGCCTTGAAAATTTCTCCTGCTTTGAAAAACTGGAGTTTCTCACTGTTTAAAGGAAGAGCTGCTCCAATGTGAGAGAAGTAAAAGGACTACCAATGCTCTACAGAAGTAATGGCAGCACTCTGAACCTTCTTAGGGAATTTTCAAGCCTTCAGGAAGCTATAACTATGCCTAAAAGCACCAGTGGACTAGCAGGGCATCCTTTGGGGAAACATTACATATCGCAGAAGGTAGAGGGCCAAGCCGTTTATCCTCAGAAATTGGGGACATCTTGTTTGTGTTTGCAACTGACTTACTCCATACAAGGAACAGAGTAACTTAGCAATGTCACTTAGCAAAAGGAAATTTAAACTTCAGCTCCACAGGTGACAGGTCAAAGGCAGGTGGGAGAGTGGTCTTAGCGCACACAGCCCCAGCTGCCTTGCTGTTAGTGCAAGTGCCACAAAGATGTCCATTTTAAAGACAGTATGATAACCTCAAGTTACATTTTTCTCTAATGAGTATTGTGTGCCTTCTTTTTGAGCAACATATAAATTAAAATAGCTCAGTACTGCAAATGGTAAGAGGACAGCAGGAAACCGATTTGCAATTAAATTCTTAGTTTCCTCTTCCCATCTAAACATTTTATGAACCCCAAGCCTCTACTTTTCTGAGCACTGTGTTTAATTCTTTAATCCTTTTTCATTTAAATGTCATTTATTCTCCACTACTACAGTTATGGAGGATTGCCTTCACAGCAGAGTTATACATTTCTAGCTTTTTCTCCCATCCAACATGGAGAACTTTCACACTCATTTTACAGGTAGAATACAAAAATATCTGACCCTTTGTTTCATGGTACAAAACCACGCACTATTCACTGAGCACATAAATTGAGTGACCTGAATGCTGATATCTCTTAGTATTTTCCCAGACTTTTCTCTCTACTCTTCTCCTTAGAAGAACAAACTCATTCTCCCAAGACTCACAGGGAAAGAAATACTCATAGGAGCCACTGAAGCAGATCAGATCAAAAGTTCTTCTAGCCTAGTAACCTGTCTCTGAAAACGACCAATATGGGAAGTTATAGAAGTATAAGAATGGAGCAAATATATTTCATCATAATAATGCCCTAGTTCCAATCTTAAGAAATCATGAACCAATAGTGTTGTCTTACTTTTTAATAACCAGCACTGTATTTTCTCGTGGACTAGTACTGCAAAAGTACTCACAGACCTACTAAATTTACCACACTAGCAAGATTTGTGACATACAGCCCACAAAATGAAACCACCAATAAACCCACAAAACCCAAGCAACCACCAAAAAAAAATCATAAAACAACTCAAAAAATTAAAGCCCACAAAAACCAAACCAAAACAAAAAACAGGAGCAAGGAGTCACTAACAAAAATACAATAAAGATATGGTTTCTTATATCCAGTCTAAGTTGCTTTGACAGCTGACTGTTGATCCTAGCCATGAAGGCTGGATACACCCTTCTGGCAGACCTGTTAAACAAATGAAAAATTGTGATGCTTGAAATAGGATGTGGTATCTGTTTAAGGCTTGATTTTCAAAATGTAGAACATCCATGAATTCTATCCTAAGCAGTATGATCTACAGGTGTCAGCAATTTAGAGAATAAAAGGGTAACTAGCCCTTTTGTCTTTCAAACCAGACATTAAAAAACAAGCAGACAAAATGCTGACAGCAGTGCGCAGAAGTACAGTTGAAGAAGTGAGGATCATCAGCAGGCAGAGGGGAACCTGGCTATTAATTCACTAATGAAAGCCTTTGATGTGCTATCTTAGAATCCATTCTAGTCCTGTGTCTGGAGTAATTTTCCTTTTCCTAGCTACCAAGTGTCCTCTGTATTCTTTTTCAAATTTCTCCTAATGTGTAACTCTTTGCACAGTTCTTCCTCCTTAATTTAAATCATGAATAATAATCCTTACATGCTGCCTTTCCTGAACTGTTGTCTTGTGTTTGGCTGTGAATTTCTTCTATCTCATTTAGACCATAAGCTTTTCAGATAGGTCATGCATCTTATAAATTTATGGTGTTGCAAGTGTATTTAATGCTAAAAATGTGAAGTGACAGGGCAGGGTAGATTCATAAGCAATGCCCCAAAAAAGGCAGCTATTGAATTCATAATCTGGCACTTCATATTCACAGGAGAGGAAAAAGCTGTCATGTCAGAATAGGGAATCTGCTATAAAAAGAATAGTTTTTGCACTAATGGTTATCAAGAATTCATACATTCTACTTCATTAACACTTCCATTTAGTAGTGACTATTTCCTAATGTTCCATGTATTATAAAGCAGTTGTTTAAGTTCATTTGATCACTCATATTTGTTAAAAGAAAATTTCACAAATAAATAGTAAATTAGACCCAAGGCATACGAACAAAATGCCTACACACTCCTGCCCATCAAACTTCATGATGCAGCAAACAAAACAATTCTGTATGCAATATGAGGTATAAAGTTCCTCAGCGATACTTAAGAAACAACATCTGAGTCATAGAAGGTGGGAGAAAGGAAGCAGTGTGCTGGATGGGCTAAACAGGGGAAATGCTTGGGTGCTGTAATTTTGGGAGTAAGATGAGAGACTTCATCAAACAAAAGGAGGACTTGTAGGAAAAACAATCTCTTTACAAAATTTTTGAGGCCCAAAATATGATTTTTGAAGAGTCCATTTAATTAAAGCTCTGATTTTACACTAATTTGAGTGCTCCTCATTCATCACATTTTTGCTCATTTTGCATCAGGGTTAGCAGCACCATGCAACTGCCTCTTTTGAGGGCAATCTAAGAATTTACTTCATTGTACTGGGATGCCTTGCTGTGTGTCCTTAAATGTTTCTTAAAATCAGCAACTAAAGGTAGCACTAAAGTGAATGGCTCCCAGGAAAACAAATATGTAAGGAGGCCTGCATTGACCCAGGATAGCATAAACCAGAAGCAGAATTTATGTTGGGACTTCATGGCAGAGAACATTAAATTTGACATGAAAAGTATCCCCAGATACACTGTGTTTCTTTCTTCTTCAGGAGTACCTGTAGACCTGCTTGCTAGGACTCCAGAGGCAGCAGATACAGTGATACCCACATCTGCCAGCTTGATCAACCACTTGCAAACCCACAAGAAACCTTTCTCCAGACCACTCATACCACCTTCCCAAGCTGCTTCTCAACAACAGAGAAGTTGTAGGAGGTGACCACAGACCACAGCCCATCTCCCTAATCACTGCATAATTGTGACTGAGCTTGGCAGTAGATAAAGCTGTGGCAATTGTATTGGGCATCACATCCTTAGCCTCAACATTATTGTATGGTTTTTTCAGTTCTTTTCATTCTTTTCCTCTCTGCCAAAACCGGTACTCTGGAGTAATCAAGTTACAAGGGGAAGCCATACAAGGAGTGGCTGAGGTCACTTGCTTTGTTCAGACTGAAGAGAAGACTGAGGAAAGACCTCAGCACTGTATACAACTTCCTCATGAGGGGAAGTGGAGGGGCAGGCACTGTTGTCTTCTCCTGGCAACCAATGAGAGGACCCAAAGGAATGGCCTGAAATTGTGTCAGAGTAGGTTTAGGTTAGATATTAGGATAATCACTCAGAAGGTCATTGGGCACTACAAGAGATTCCCCAGGGAAGTGGTCGCCACACCAAGCCTGAGGTTCAAGAGGCATTTGGACAATACTCCCACATACGTGGTGTGATTCTTGGGGATGTCCTATGCAGGGCCAAGAGTTGGATTCAATGACCCTAACCCTAACCCTAACCCTAACCCTAACCCTAACCCTAACCCTAACCCTAACCCTAACCCTAACCCTAACCCTAACCCTAACCCTAACCCATTCAATTCTGAATATTCTGTGATTCTGTGATTTTGTGAATTTACAGCCAACTGAAATTTTTATGCTGTGAGATAGTGCAAGATTATAGAAATAACTCTCTTCTTGTTTCTGTTTTGGTTTAGTTTTGTTTAGAGTTTTTGGTTTGGGTTTGGTTTTTCCGGTATTTGCTGGGGAGAGAGGCTTTCAACTATAAGTCTAGAATAAAGTTAAAGCACGTCAGCCATTCATAGTCAGGTTTTTTTTTGCCCCAAATCAAACTAATAATTAGAATGCTTAAAGAAGCCAAGGACAGTAATTACAATGCATGATCAGTTTGACACCACTAACTATTCTAGATTATACTGTACCTCATAGGTGTAGTTTTTACTCCCATTGCATACCATATGTTTTATAAGAAAAAACTACACAAGACTAAAAACAGCAACAGGAGGAAAAGGTATAAAAATAAAATACAGTGACAAAATAAGAATAAAAGCAGCATATTGTAGAAGTTGTAGACTTACTTTTCATATTTCTCCCAACAGTTTTACAATAGCCAAGTATATCCTTCAGGCTTTCTGTTGTGATTCTAGTAGTCAAATACCCGTAGTTAAACACATAAACTGTTTGCTGCTCTCTCTCTGTACCTGTGTTTTGTACAAGGAGACCTCATTTCTGGCTTTTTCTTGTGTGTCACAGTAATAAATACAAAAAATATTTGTTATAGGTGAGTAGTTTATCGCCATTCATGATATACTCCTCAGGCAATATATAAAGTAAATCACTTAGTCTCAGTGGCATAACAGGACATGTGTAGAATTTGGTCTCTAATGCCTCTTCAGGAAGTATATGTATTGCCAAAAGCAGGCTCTGCAATTAAGTTATAAAGTGAATATATAGCACTGTCTCACCTTCATTGGCCAAATTCAGTATCATGCTTTATTGGGTTTGCATGGTCTGGTTTTGGTGGGGAGTAGGGGGGCAAACTATGAGGGTGGCTTCTGCAAGAAGCCACTGGAAGTGTCCTCATATCCAGCAAAGCCAACCCCAGCAGCTCCAGAGTTGACCCACCACAGGCCAAGGACAAACAAATCAGAGGTGGAAGAAACACCTCTGCGATAACATATTTAAGAAGGAAAAAATAAGTTATTGTGCAGATGTTATTATGGCCAGAGAAGAGAGGAGTGAGAAGATGTGAGAGGAGAGGAGAGTTAGAATATGTTGGAGGAATAACTATGCAGACATCAAGGTCAGTAGAGAAGGAGGAGCAGCAGGTACTCCAGGTGCCAGAGTTGAGATTCCCCTACAGACTGTGATCAAGATCATGGTAAGGCAGGTCGTTCCACTGCAGCACGTGAAGGTTAGTAACAGTGGAGAGATCCACCTGCAGTCCATGGAGGAGACCCAGACTGGAGCAAGTGGCTGCTCAAAAGGAGATTGTGAACACATGGGAAGCCCATGTTGGAGCAGACTCCTGGCAGGGACCTGCAGACCCATGGAGACAGAAGCCCACACCGGTCCTGGTTTGCTGGCAGGACTTGTGACCATGTTGGGGACCTGCACTGGAGCCAGTTGTTCCAGAGGGAGTACAGTCCATGGAAAGGGAACCACACTGGAGCAGTTTATAAAGAACTGCAGCCTGTGAGAAGGACTCATGTTGGAGAAGTTCGTGAAGACCTATCTCCTTAGTGAGACATCCCACACTGGAGCAGGAGAAGAAATCCTTTCCAGAGCAGCTGTAGAAAATACATGTGATGGACTGACCATAACCCCAATTCCCCATCTCCCTGTGTTGCTGTTGTGGGGGAAGTAGAGCCTGGGAAGGAGGGAGGGGTGAGGAGAAAGTGTTTTTAAGATTTGTTTTAATTCTCATTATCCTGCTCTAATTTAAATTAGACGTATATTCATTTAATTTCCTCAATTCGAGTCTGTTTTGCCCATGATGATAATTGAGTTTTGATCTCTTCCTGTCCTTATGTCAACTCATGAACCTTTTATTATATTTTATTTTCCCTGTACATTTGTGGAGGAGAGTGATAAAATGGCTTTGGTGGGTGTCTGATATCTATCTAGAGTCAACACACTACACATGCAATGGCTCTCCAAAAGTGTTTTTATATATTCCATGGAAATATGTCCATAAATAGCCTGGAATGAAAATGGTGACCAAAAAAAAAGAAAGAAAATTTTTTTAATTGCCTGGTTTTCCCTGGAATAGGGAGTACAAAAAAAAACTTTACCCTAATCAAAGATAATTTAAATTTGCAACAAAGTTTGCTAGATGGCAAATAATTAATTCCAAAATTGACAAAATATCAAACAATATTTTTATGCTGAAGAATAGACCCACATAAAACAAGTAGATTAAAACCATTTTTACGAGATTCTTCAAAGTAATATTTTTTCACTGGTTAAGTCAATATGCTATATATACTCTTCTGAAGGAAATAGAGAAGGAAGTATTCTCCAAAAGAAGGAATAACTCTGTCATTATCAAGTTTTTACTCCTTCCTGAAATAATGCTATACCCTAATATTCTACCTGCTACAGTTAATTGTCTCTGTGCCTATTAAGATAGAAACTAAATTTTCCAAAGACAGTACCTAACTGAAAATTCTCAAAGGAAAAGTTGTTTATGTGTGGAAGTCTGCAAATGCTAGGACTGTGCCCAGACAGGACACAAACTTTTCATGATTTCTAGATCTGACACAACTAAGCTGTGCTATGGGCTGGATTGGCCTTGGACTTGTGCTAGCACCAGGTCTTGTCTACCCATTCAGCATAGCAATCCTGCACTCTGGAGCAAAACAAGAGCAAATTTAAGTGCAACATAAGCATATCTAAAGAATGAAATACAAAGGAGTGAATCTGTTCAAGGGAACAAAATTCATAAAAGATACTTATTCCAAAATGAGCCATCAATCTGTCCTTGGCTGGGAGCTTAAAGTGGGCAAATTGAATGCTTTGTGAGCAGGAAACATACCGCAGGCAGTGGAGAGAGCCTTGGACAAGCCGCAGCCAGTAAGACATGTATCTTTAAAATGGAGGAAAGCTTAAGGATGCGTTTATCATATTTGGGAACAGCACCAGGATAAGTCTGCAGCATCAGCCAAGAGAAACTTGTGGTCTGAAATATAAATCAAGCAGAAGACTCTTGACATCCTAACTCCCTTCTTTGGAAGAATAAATGGAGATATATTGGCTAAGGTTTAGTATATATGACAACAACTATAGGCATATTTACTGCTGAAAATTCCATATGAAACTTCTATGACACTATTCACATTAAGAGACTTCTTTTCAAGGCTGTGGGTAAGAAATTAACCACACATTTCATTAACATCAGTGGCGGCTGAGAAGCTGCTAGGAATTTTCAGGTAGTTGTCAATAAGAGTTCCTTCTGTGGAAGCTGCTTCCATCTGCAAGAGGCCACTGAACAAACTAACTTCTTTTAAACTGCAACAGATCAGGACATTCTGATTAATTTTTTTCCTTCTTTTCATGGAAAGGACTTCTCCCAGAACCTTAAGAAGGAAGTGAACTATTCTTGGTAGTGCATTGCCCCTCTCAGGACTTACCTGTTGCATAGTCTTGAAAAAAATATTTCAGTAAAGCTTCTAAAAATCTAATCCAGCCCAGAGCAGATTTCAGTACCTGAAAGTCCTCTCAGTAACACAAGCTTAAAACAAGGGATAGAGCCAAAGTCCTCTGCTTCAGCATACCAACATGACACAGTGTGCGCCACACCTTCCTCCTGGTCCAGCCACCTTTTAGTGCCATTGCAGCTTCCTGAGTTACTTTACATAAAGAACAGCTTCTTCAAGCTCTCCTCTTTATGAGAAGTAACCTTTCACAGTGACACTCTTCTCCTCCATCCTCAATGCTTCCCTCATGTAAGTGTACCCTGGCACTCACATTTAAACACCATGATATTATAATCTATGAGAAGTGCAGGTACGGAAAAGGATCTACTGTCCTATGATCACAATGGTCAAGTAAGAACTAGCAACAGATCAATAAACAGGGCTTTACAAAAGACAAACAACAACAAGAACAAAAATTGCATCTCCTCCTTTGTGCTGATTTGGGCTGGGATTTCTTCCCAGTGGCTAGTTTAGGGCGAAGTTTTGAGTTTTTGCTGAACACAGGGTTGATAATATAGAGATGTTTTTGTTATTGTTGAGCAGAGCTTACACAGAGCCAAGGCCTTTACTGCTTTTTGTACTGCCACACTGGCAAGGAAGTTGGGGGTGCATGGGAGATTGGGAGAATAGCCAAGCCAGATGACCAAAACTGACCAAAGGGATATTCCATACCATATGACATCATGCTCAGTATATAAAAGTGGGAAGAAGAAGGAGGAAGCAGGGGACACATTTGGAGTGGTGGTGTTTGTCCTCCCAAGTAACTGTTATGCATGATGGGGCCCTGCTCTCCTGGAGATGGCTGAACACCTCCTGCCCATGGGAAACAGTGAATGAATTCCCTGTTTTGCTTTGCTTGTGTGTGCAGCTTTTGCTTTCTCTATTAAACTGTCTTTATCTAAACCCATGAGTTTTTGTAGCTTTTATCCTTCTGATTCTTTCCCCCATCCCGCTGGTGGAGGAGTGAGCAAATAGCTGTGTGCGGCTTGGCAGCTGGCTGGCTGCATACTTGCAATAGAAATAGACAGTGAGTACTGTTTAATCTTATTGCTCTGCCATTCAGAAATTCATTTGCTATGTAAGAAGAATGCATCATATTCTTTCAAGCAGATACAGAGACATACAGAGTTTATCACTGCCATTAAAAATAAATGTACATGTTGTCAGGTTGTCCTTTTGCTGAAAACTATGAATGGCTGTTGTGCATTTGATTAAAATATTATGTCTGTATTTTTTGAACAACTGTATAAGTTTAACCAGGTTTTCTTGTGGAGTGAGGGAATCAGTTATGAAATTAAAGTGCAAAATAAAATGTGTCTATCAGTTCTCTTCTAATAAAGAAAAAATATCTGCAAAGCTGCAAAATATAATGCTTAGAGTTAACAATTGACTGAGTCAAGCTTTCCTTGAAAAAAATGAGAATACATACTTATGAATGTACTTTATACAACATAAGGAAGCAGCTGAAATATTTTCTTCTTCTCTGAATAAGGGAAGTTCTGAATGCTTTCAGTACCATGTCACAAACTTTGGTGTGTACCGACCTCTTTTGCTTTAGAGTTATTTTCACGGACAAAATGAAAATTCTCCTTACAGTGTACAAAGCAGGGGTCATGATTTCAGTAATTCCTCTTTTCACTCATTGCACTAAATGAACTAGAACATACGCATGTAGGACATTACAACATAGCTATGAAACTTTAACTGTCATTCAGGTTCAAGGGTATTCTTTACTGTCTACAAGCACCATTAAAAATTTACAACTTTTACTTATGGATATGGTGAAGGATAAGTATATAATAAGTAAATCTGAGGTAAGGTGGGATGGCAGAGTGCCGCTGCAGTCAACACAATTTAGATGTGTTCATATAAATATAAACCATCTAGTAAGAACATTTTCAAGAAGTTATTATCCCTTAGCAGAGACATAAAAAACAGCTATGATTTAAGGCAGATGATTTTTTCTTGCAGCCTCAGTAGACTAGAGGCACACATATGCAGTCATATAATAGGTATCAGCATAAAGAAACAAGCTTCCTAAGGTAGTCGATGAAGAAGTCATAAGATATGAACTTTGTTGTTTGCAATTATGTGACTGTTTATGCCTTCATAGAAGGATAAGAGCCTCTACCTTTATGAGTAGAGTTGGGTTGACTATGTTGCTTGTATTATTTTTCCTTTCTATTACTTTTAGTATTTATTTCCTCTTCCATCTTATCCTAATTGCACCTATTTTGACCTAAACTAGGTATCCACACACTCATTATTGGATCAAGATTGCACCACTGTAAATGTCTGGGAATACACATGGCTTACTAAGCTCATATTAGCAGTTATTTGAAGCAGTGTTGAACGAAATTCTGAATTTTCCCCTGCAGCCCCAGCTATAGCATTTCTGTGTATCTCTCAAGAAACAGTATCGTATTTCTCATCCCACTAATTGAACATCATACAAATTCTTCAAACACACAAAGCCAGCGTTTACTAACCTGATGATGAAGATGAGTAGTATAGTGAAGGCTGTAATACTGCATCAGTCTAGAGAGATGCCATTCAGTAAACTTTTGCCTGAAGACAAGTTTGTCCTTCATAAGTTCTGTGCTGTCAATGAACCTGCCCCAGTGATGCTGTGCTGTCACAGAACAGTAAAGGTGAGCCACGCATACAGGGAATAATCTTTAGCTCGTCCCCACTGAAGATCTTACTTGTTGTCAGTATGGCAAGATGATGACTGCTGTGACAGGACTTTGTGCTGTCTTGCCACCTCTGAAGAGGGTCTGTTCTTTCCTGTGCAGTCTTCTCCTAAACAGTACCCAAAAAAAATCAAAAAAGTTCCATGTATAATTACCTGGAAATAAACATGGTTCCAGTATGGCTGAGTGGATTCCACCTGGGATTATATCTGAACTGAAATACTGGGAGTCAAGATTTGACAAAGTGAAGCCTCTATTCTGTCATTTGCCACCCACCTCTTTTTTATTCTGTATGAGTGGAGGGATTAGTATTGAAATTCATCTTCTACTATTATCAGCTCACTGCTGGAGTATTTCACTAAACTATCTTAATTGCTTAAAACTTGCATTTCAATCCCTTATAAATACTGTCTAAAATCAATTCGTTGTCAGGCAACAGCTGCAACATTCACTGCAACTGGTTCCCAGAAAAATAGTTAATTCTGAAAAATGCTAATAGCTTTAGACTTCAGTTGAAAGATTTAATAATCAAAATTTTAATTTACTCCCCCTTCCTCCCTCCAAAAAGTTTTAAGACAGGTTAACCTGTCAAGAGCAGCACTGCTACTGATCCAGCTGAGACAGAGGAGGAGGTTGTATATCCTCATTATTACCATAATTGGCATCTGGAATCTGTTCAAAAATTCTGATTTACTTTGTAGTAGAGGATTATGGCTGAATTTGGAGTACTTTATGGTCTACAGAGGCTTGTGAAATTCAAATATAAAAACTGTCTGTTAAACATTTCATGAAAAGTCCTACCGTATACTAATCCAAAGAAACATGAACAAGTGCTTGAGGGGATGAAAATCCACAATATGTTTTGGTAGCTAACCACTCACAGAAACATTAACATTCTTGGGTGGTTTGCTCTCTGAGCTTCTGAAGTAACTTAGGAGCCAGCAGGATTCAGTTCCTAGCAGACTTCCAACACCCTGAAAAAAACAGCCAGTCAGAAGCTCCTAGTTTTTATGAATTATTAATGCTGGCTTTTTTATTTTTTCCTTAGTTTTGCTTTTGTGCTCATGTTCAGCTAAGTAATTCAATAGGCTGATGGAGACATGAATAGATATGCTAATTAACACTAAGGCTAACCTTTAAAGTTCCTTAAAGCTGTCAGCTTTCAATGAAATATTTTCATTTTTCTTTTTCTGAACCAGAATATAAACATTATTTGTACACTCAGTGCCAGCAGGAGTGCCCCCAGGAATCAGCTTTGAGATTATTTTTTTTTAGTGTGGAAAACAGGTTTAAGAAAGGTGTCAGTTTTACAATCCTCATTTACAGTCCCTGTCATGGGAATGTGTTCATGTTGTGTCAATAGCTTCTCTCAGTTCTCTTTAGAATCATTGTCATCTAAATGAGGTATAGAGGTTTGAGTATCGCACACATTGTCTTCATGAAATAGCAAGATTTGAGGTGGGTAAAAGAGAGGGAAAGGACCAGGTTGGGGACCTGAGATGCTACCCTAGTATGTGTCTTGGAAGTAGAAGGAAAATGCATTATATTTAAACAATGGTTCAAAACCAATTTTGATCAACTGAAGAAAAGGCAAATTCACTTCAGAGTCCTCACTTTGCTCTTCTAATAACTTGTTCTTTTTGAAGATTTTAATGCTTGAGAAAAAGAAAAGCATCATTGCAATCCATCAGTTACTGTGACATATCCTTTCTGGTCATTGCTAAACTATAAATATAGATAGCCATGAAACCAAATACTACCAAAGTATTTGGTAGTAGAATCTAAAGAAACCCCTGTATTATTCCTACCTGTCTGAGCTGGACATGAAAATACATGGAGTAGAAGCAACAGGAGCAACATTACAAACACTAAATTTCAACTTCTGTAAGAAGATAACTGCTCTCTTTTCCTCTTTGCTATTGTTTTCCCTTTCTCCTTTTTCATTATATTTGAGTAAGATGAATCATAAAACTTCTCCCAAGTTCATCACTGTGATTTCTTCATTACTGTTTAAATGAATAGGTAATCTGAATCTAAATTCACAATCTGTTTTGAGATTTGAAGTTGCTGCCTCCTGTGAGGAACGCAGACATAGTTGTTTTGAAAATATCTATACTTTAGGCCTATCTCAATTTGCAACTACAAAACTTGGAAAAAAGCTTGAATTTTTGTTATAGATGCACCCTTTCATCTGGGTCACAAATAGATTGCCCAAAGCAGCTATAGCTTGGATCTGTTTTATTTGATTTTGGCATAACAATTTAATCTTTGTAATACAGAGAGTTTGTACTTGATCATGGTGATAAAAATTGTAGGATTTTTTTCTTTTTTTAATAAGCATTAATATTATCCCAACACCATCACTACACCAGAAAACTGATTTATTACTTCAAATGAAGCAGGCAGATTTTCAAGGCATAACTTACTTGATTTTGAACGTAGTTAGGCACAGCAATTAGGGCTATGTGCTGTAAGACCTAAGACACCAACACATCACTCAAGGACTAAGGTAAAGGCCTGAAGCATCAAGTAAATAGAGAAACAGGCAAAACATGGGGTAAGACCAGCCCTTCACTGTCCCCATTATAATCTGTATGCAGTTTTCCTGCTGCAGATATTTCTATGCTGGTTTCTGAGAAAATTGTTCAAAATTGAATGCCAGTCTTTACTATCTTGTAATTTGATAAGCAATCAGCAGATTATACAGAAGTGAAAAATCTGTTTTTACACACTCTTTGTGACACAATATTCTCATTTAATCCATGAACTGTGCTATAACATGAAAATGCAAAATATGCATACTATATTATATATAGAAAAGAATCTCAGGAATAAAATACTTGTCATACCAAGCACATACCTTCAAGGTAAAGATATCCTTCCAGTTTTAATTCTTTTATATGTAACAAAAGGCAGTGGGAGACACCCCCAAAGGAATGACGGCTCTTCTCATGCTCAGGCAACAAACTGATGTTACTATCACTGCTATTCATAGCAGTGTTACTCCTGCAATCAAATGAAGGTTTGTAAATTAAAGTTATGCAATACTCACCTAGCTTCTTATCCAGCATTCTTTATATCACAAAGACTCCTCTTCCTCAGCAGAGTTTGCCTTTATCTGTCTGCTGCTCAAGACAAGTTTGCTCCATAAAATTTTCCTGACCTATCTGTTTTGAACAACTAAGGAATGTTCTTTTTCAGTCAAATATGTTTTGTTGTATGTATGGAAATGGTTTCCAACAACTTATTTGCAAAAGATTCCATGACCTTCAGTTTTCTCAGCTTTACTGTGGTTAATGGAACTCAGTTGAAAAGTCTGGAAAAGACATCTATCTTTTCAGAAGTGATGTCCAGCGAATAGCATTTTTGGTCTGTGCGTATGTAGGATCAGCCAGTTAGTTCTGCAGGAAAATTTTCTTCTCATGTACCCACATATTTCTTTTACATCAGTATGAACAATTTAGTCCGAAACAGAAAACCTCACCCTATTTTGACCGCCACAGTGACACAGCACTTTTTAGGAACTAAGCCTGGGCTGCACCATCCCATCTTTCTAGAGATATATAACTGTTCTATAAGCATTTCTTGTTTATTTTTTTAATTAATATAACTTAATCCATACTTTCCACCACCTTGAGAAATATTTAGAAATACTGTTAATTCTCTTATTGACTTCTTTTATGTATAAAACAGGAAAAAAAAAGAAAAGACAACAAAACTTGACAGCATTTTTCAGTAACACAAACCTAAGTGTTGTCATTTTAATAATAATCTTTTGACTACCTCAGGGTTGTGGCCAATTTTGTCTCTCAGCTTTATTTTTTATTAATGTTTCCAAACAACAACATTTTATATTATGCTCTTTCATCGAAAGATTCACAACAGGCTGAAAAAAACCCCCAAGAACTACTCTTTGAAAGATGAGAGAATGCCTATAGTCAGATATTTGAAGTCACTGCTAATTCCCTAATGTGGCTTGAACTCTTGTCCCTCCAGAGGCCATTAAGACCTGTATGAGTTGGGAAGTGGGTAACAGTGAGATGAATAAGAGTCATAAAGTCATAAAAGTCAACACTGTTTGAACTGTTGCAAAATCATAGAGATATATGTAGGGTTCAAGTATTCTCTCTCCCATCCTGCTGCATTTCTGCAAGTCTCTAGACCATGTTAGACTACCATGGCTTGTTCTTCTCCAGTCTAATGTGGAATAATTTCCTCCATTCTATAGAATTTACACAAGACATTATCTCAAAGAAGAATAAATTGAGAACAGGCTTGTCAAGACTGAATAATCCCTTCTGACTTTCCTTTTCTCAGCCTATCCACATCTGCTCTTCTCTGTGAGGTTACAGCAGTTGTTTTGGATTTTGATTTTTCACCTTCCAGGGAAGAACTGAACTTTGGGAATCTGCTCTTCCTGATAAAAATATTATTGAAGAGAAATTAAAGAGCTGACCTCTTCAGTTTGTGAACAGGAACTTGTGTTCAAGCTGAATAATTTGAAATAAAAATTGCAAGTTGCCTATGCATAGTTATGTGCAGCAATTTTCAGGCCCCACAGTAATCTCCTACAGTTCCAGATGGGCATACGTTATTGGAGTACTATGGCTATAACATAGAATTCACCAGGTTTGTAATTCAGCATAAAGCCCTACACATACTCAGTTCTATGAAATTGTACTGTATTGGGAGGAGGCAATGTATAAATAAATATATTGCACTTACACTCCATCACAGCTGTGCGACTTCATATAGCAGGTCACAAGAATGAGCAAAAATATTTGATTGCTAGAATGCTGCTGGCATTTGAGCTATTCCAGAAATTGCCTATTCACTCAGCTCACTTGTTAACTCTGACCTTTCATTCATTTCAAATGAAATTGTGTTATTCTGATCATGTTATCAACATCAACATTTCTATTAAAATGAAAATTCATTAGTTTGACAAAATCTCAGCAGTAAGATATCCAATCACACATGCTTTGTACCTCTCTAGTGTGTTAAATGATAAGATTTGTTATCATTCACAGTGTATATAACAGTTATACTTTGCAATTGATATAGACATTGCTGCAACAGACAAGACAGATGAGATTAAAGGATGAAAATGTTCTGGTATCAGTAAATGAAGAAAATTCACATTAGGAAAAATCGTGCTTTTCTTTTTTCCTCTTTCCAAAACCTACAGATTAGTAATCCTTTCCTTAATGAAACTTCTATGCCTGCAGTGAGCAATCATGGAAGAGGCTGGAGCAACTTAGGGACAAACTACCAGTTTAGAAAATGTATGGATTATTTGTCCAAGGAGGGCTGTACTGGAAAGAAGAGAGATTCAATATTTGGTTCTTAAATGAAAAAGCTAAAGAAAAATTCTGAACATGGATGCAAATGAAACCAGATTGTTCCCAGGGGAAAATAAAAGGCTGACTAGTAAGTTAGAGGAAGGTATCGTGAAACCAGCACAATCCATGAATGAGAATCAGTGTCACAGCTGAGTCTCTGTAATGAAAGGGGCAACCTTTGTCAGTCAAGATAAGAGGGTTTTCTCCCAGAAAAAAGGCTAATGAGTTTAGGCTGAGGTCATGTCACATCAACAACACTATATTTTATTCTTCACATATACTCTGGTGATGTTTGCACTGGAAATTAGACAAATTTTGATCTGAATAATTACTTTCTGTCTTTTTTTAAATCCTCAAAATGTTGTTTCAATTGAATATTATAGTAAACTCCCTGCCTCACTTCCAAGAATAGAGTATGCTGGTGAGCAGCTACTCCATCCCAGCTAGGCAATAGTTGTATTTCTCTTATCAGTAAAGTGAATTGCTTAATGTTCCTTGTATTTTTTCTGAAAAATTTTATAGCATTTATGTTAGCCTTGTAAATCACTTTAAAAGCCTACCTTCAAAACATGCAGCTTTAATGGGCATTAATACATGAATGTGCTGGATACATACAATTCAGAACAAAAATATAATAGATGACTGTACAGATACTTTACATAGAACGATATTACTGTATATATTAATGCATATTACTCAGTTTCAGATTCCTAGATGTAAAGAGAGAAAAAAATCTTATTAAAGGAAAATTGCATATATACAACCTCATTAAACTTACATATTCAATGATCCTAGTGAATATAACTGTAGAAATCTTTCAGTAAACTATTAATTTGTAACAAAATACTGCCTAAAAAGAATAGCATAATTTATATATATTTCAGTTCCTTGTCTCAGTCCAATAAGACATGGGAGGGTTCGATCGATTCCCCCCACTGTGAATTAAGACACAAATGAGGTCAAATACTGTCAGTGAGGGAGATTTTATTACCGGTCATAAAAAGAGAGGGGAGAGCATAATAGGAGAGCAAATTTGTAACAAAATACTGCCTAAAAAGAATAGCATAATTTATATATATTTCAGTTCCTTGTCTCAGTCCAATAAGACATGGGAGGGTTCGATCGATTCCCCCCACTGTGAATTAA
The DNA here is from genome assembly GCF_000695815.1 of Acanthisitta chloris. NCBI lineage: Eukaryota > Metazoa > Chordata > Aves > Passeriformes > Acanthisittidae > Acanthisitta > Acanthisitta chloris. The sequence goes on along the minus strand of NW_008654438.1, from coordinate 33,983 downwards.
GACACAAATGAGGTCAAATACTGTCAGTGAGGGAGATTTTATTACCGGTCATAAAAAGAGAGGGGAGAGCATAATAGGAGAGCACAGGAAAGGGAAGGGGGAAGTAGGCAAGATTTGAGATGTAAAAGCAGAGATAGTCACCCCCATGGATCCAGTGGCATTCTGTTGAAAAGTAGTTGTCTATTCTTCGGTGATGGGTGCGTACACACAGACACACACACACACACCCCTCCCCTAAATACTGGTCCTTTATTTATAGGTCTCTGACAGGACATTGATTGGTCAGGCCCTCAATTGTTGCCTGGACAGCTGAACATCCCCAGCCTTTTGCAAAGCTAGGCTGCTCTCTTTTTCCTGGCTTGGTGAATATGGAAAGAGAATATTGCAGCTGCTGGGGTGGCCTCTCCTAGTGCTGTTGTTGGTGTGGCTTGTTGTGCTAGGCAGCAACAGTGTTTGGGTTGGTATTTTTAAAATATGACCAACTGTCTCTGTCCAATAAGACATGAGAGGGTTCCCCCACTGTGAATTAAGACACAAATGAGGTCAAATACTGTCAGTGAGGGAGATTTTATTACCGGTCATAAAAAGAGAGGGGAGAGCATAATAGGAGAGCAAGAAACAGGAAAGGGGGAAGTAGGCAAGATTTGAGATGTAAAAGCAGAGATAGTCACCCCCATGGATCCAGTGGCATTCTGTTGAAAAGTAGTTGTCTATTCTTCGGTGATGGGTGCGTACACACAGACACACACACACACACCCCTCCCCTAAATACTGGTCCTTTATTTATAGGTCTCTGACAGGACATTGATTGGTCAGGCCCCCTTGAGTTGCTGGGTTAGTACATAGTGATTCCCTGTGCAGGCCCCTCACAAAAGTTGCAGTTCAGCAGCAGATAGAGATTTATAGTGGCCTGTTATCTCAGCTAAAGATTTATGGTTGACAGTGGAATTCCGTTATCTACTGGGAAAGTTGCTGCAGTTAAAAGTTTACAGTGACTTGTTACTCTCTGTGTTTTCAGTCCAGCTATAGCTAGAGATATCCTGTAGCTCAGCACGTTTTGAAGCAAACAGCCAGGATTTTGCCACACAACAAGTTGTCTAGGCCAGGCAATGTTGACACAAACATTTCTTAAAGATCCCTTACACCATCCTGTGGTTCGACATTACCATGGGGAACATTGAATTCTTCAATGATGGTGGTGTGAGGATAGCAAATAGAGGAGGAAAGTGAGTCTAGAAGCTTCCAATAACAGCCAATGCCAGAACCAATTAGAAAAAAATATTTGGCCAACACGGACAATAGTTAGAAATACTTCAATTTGGTGTCAAATAGATATTTTAGTTTCAGGAATATCAGTGGGATCATTCTCTTCAAGCAAAGGAGTATAGTTGGTAAGCTGAACAATTTGTACATTAATAATTTTCATTACATCAGTTTTTACACAAGATAGTGTTATCCTTTTGATAATTAAATTTCAAGGAACATTAACACACATTGTATTAAATTTTGAACCAAACCAGTAACTCCAAGTCTAAACCAATCAAACACTTCACAAAACACAGACTTTTAGCATAGCACCTGACCCTGTGTTACAACATGGGGGAGAATAAAACAGTTTGGGAGACCAGATTTTTACTAGACACAGGGTACCAACAAGATTAAGAAAAATTCATGTAAGTTTGTTTTAATCATAACAGCATGTTGTACCTAGTTGGTAGGTTTAACCTTTAGCTGCATCACGTAATCTCAGCGAGTTTGTGCATACACAATTTACACTATAAATCTGTTAGTCACATACATGTTCCTTGCTAAATTTTCATCCAGAACAGGAAGTGTTGGTGGGTTTTCTTTCCCCACTTAAATTCCCAACTTTTTAATGTTTGCTTGTTCATAATTTGTCATTTTTAAGAAAAAATGAGACTGCTGTAGCAACAGAGTGACTGAAGTTTTCTGCAGTAGGCTCAAACATTACACAAATTCAGTGTCTCCAGGTAATAGCACTGAGGTAAAATATTCTGCTCCCTTACTCTACTTGGCTGAAATACTAATAAAATAAATCTGTCATTCAGAACTACTGACCTTCACCTGCCCTTATCCTTGTACAGGAAGCATATTTTTCTATGAGATTCATATTAAACTTCGTATTCAAGATTCAACAACTGTTCTACAGGGTTAATATTCTAAAAAAAGGAATCTTGGATTTGGGATTGCTCTCTCTTCCATGTCCTACAAAACATTCTATGTTGTGGAAGAGGAACTTTAAGAATAATTATCATGTATGCATTCATAGAATGATGGCAGACCAAAGCAAAAACAGGCAGAAACAAGAGTTAATCTGGTTAAGTTCAGACATCAGAATCATACTTTTAAACCTGAAGGAAACCTGTTTATGAAACACACTGATAAGTGGAGCCCCATGACAATGGCAAATTCCAAGAATTCATATAA
>NW_008654438.1:21723-31503 GCF_000695815.1 Acanthisitta chloris | reverse complement strand
CCTGCTATGGCTGCCAACAAATTCAATAGCAGGATGGAGAAGTATTTTCTGAATCAGAAGTGTCGCATTCATGAGTCCAGGCTGTCTTCAGATCTGTCAATTACTACAAAAGCTAAAAATTCCTGCGGAGAGTCAGAGTTGGCATAAGAGAGTTCTCAGCTCCAGATGCAGTTTCCCACATTGAGGTTACTTACAACCTGGAAAAACATAAAGCTGAATCACTAAGTCTCCATCAAACCCATGCAGTGGGTTAGAAGGATGGCATTATTTTTCTGGTACTAATTGGATGGATTTTTCCAGAGCTTTTTTTCACTTCCCAAGCGTAAAGATTCTTTGGAGTTGTCAGGCTCTTTGGTACTGTTCCTGCAATTTGTGGTAGCTGGACTAATACAGGTTGCCCTGCATAGACTCCAGTGTGGGTATTTCCCAGTTTTTGTATGTACCTGCAGTGCTATAGTTGTAGCTGTACCACAGAAAGTTTTCATTTGTAACCACCTTGTCAGTACCCAGATGTACAAGAGACAGCAAGGGACTGCTGCTGATCTGATCAAATTATGGCAATATAAACTTGATGTACTCTCCAGGGGGGTTTAAATTACTCCCCAGAGGTTGTACCAACCATCCCATACAGTGCCCATAATTCACAATTTCCTGATCAAACCAGTTAGGTATGTGAATTTGCTCTCTGAGTGGCTGGAGTGCTGCTGCACTAATATTTATAGTACAGTTCTTTTGTATGCAACTTCGGGCACTAGAGACAAAAGTTTTTAGGCAATCTAAAAGATCACGAAGGAGATGAAGTAATCTGGCTGGATGAATGAGAGCTATTGCTGGAGATTGTCTTAACTGATGATTCTGATGCACTGCCTGAACACACATCTCTGATTTCCCTGGTCATCCAGAACACCCTTGCTGCAATTCACCCAACTCTGTGGAGTACCAGGGAACAGCATGAATGGCAGCCTCGGCTTCTCCATCACCCTTATGAGAAGTTTCAGTTTTTCTTAAGGGCAGACCTCCACTGGTGCTGGGGTGAACTCAGAGCTCTCCTCTAAATCATGCTCACAACATTCCACCCTACAGGTTTGCTGGACCAAAGTAGAGTATGATTCATTTAGGATTTTATCAGATATTTTCCCTAGATTTCTCTGCAGCTGTTTCTTCTGTCTTTCGGCTGCAGCCAGTAGTCTTTCTAACTGCTCATCTTTATTTAAAAGAACATCTACTCATTTTTCCTGTGTCTCTCTCTCAAAAAACAAAGATGTTTTAAGAAGCTCACTTTCTGAGTTTAAAGCCATATATTTTTTACATATGTAACCCATTCAGATTGTGGGAAAGTTTTGGGTTCTTTTTGCATGCAAGATAAATGAGCTCCTAGAACTGCACAAGTAACTACTTCTTAATTTTCAGTAAGTCTTCTAATAGGCACTCTTCATCCTCCAGCTTGTCTACCGGGGACGAAGGGAAGACTTTCTTGCCACCTGCTCCTTTCGTGCTTGCAAAGGCGGGTCTGTGGAGGAGGGGAAGCCCGGTATGTTCTCTCTTAGATTTCAGCCCTCTGGGCAATGCCAACATCAGTTTTTCCAATTTCTCAGTAGGTAACCTGTCCTTCATGTCCTGGGGAATACCTTTCTATTATTCCTGTGCCCACAGGCTATTACACTTGTGGGCTATGTCCCTTACCCAGGGATGTTTCTTCCATTTAAGCACAGCAACATTTTTACATCTGCCCACCTCAACCCCTTCAGATCTGATTTTATGGTTGGGATGTTTTTGGTTGTAATTTGTGGGATATTATCCTGTCATCTTCATAAGTGTACACTGTTTTAATCGGAGGTGGTCGGAAGTAGAGGAGCTTCTCTAACTTGTCCAGTCTCACCATGGCTTTTTCTAAATCATCGTGGGGGTAGCCAGTCCTGTTCTGGGAGAAGAGGGCAGCATACCCCCTATATTCTGGTCCCAACAGGTGATTTTTAAGGGACAGTTGTAAATATATATTGTTGCTCTGTTTTTTGCCGTTTAGACATACAGAAATCCATTTTACCATTTAGAAATCACTCTTTTAATATCTAGACTTCTCCCTTGGAGGGACTGGATGAGTTGACACTCAGCAGTGCGATGCTTGTCCTATGCATCCACAGCAGCTGCTAAACAAGCACCAAGTATAGCACATATAACAGCTTTTCTCTTTCCAGGGTGAACACAAAGGTCCTGATGCAAAGCATTCATCCTATCTGTAACACTTTGCAAATTGTGCCAATTATCCTTGGCCCATCAATACCCAACAATGTTGTCCAAGTCTTTTGTTTATGCAAAAAATAAAACAACGTATCTTTGTCCCTGCGGGAAGTTGCAGTATACTTATCTTCAGTCATTTTCAATAGTTTGGGGTGGTTGTCTCAAGAAGACAGCATATGTATATGCCAAGGTTTTCCACCTCAATATCCTTGAGAGGTACTCACATTGAGTTACAGCAACCTAGCAATATTTCCACAATTCTCAACAAAGTAGAAACATTTTCCAGTAGGGAGAACTCTGTTTCAGGATGGTCATCTCAAGGAGGCAGCATGAATATAAGGCAAGGTTTCCAACCTCAGCATCCTTGAGAGGTACTCACATTCAGATGCAGAAAACTAGTAATATTTTCACAATTTTCAACCAACTCTCAGTATTTTCACAATTGGAAAAATCCTGTTCATAACACCAATTAAATGTCTTGGCCTGATAAGGCTTCAACTGATTCTCCCACTGTGAATTAAGATACAAAGAAGGTCAAATACTGTCAGTGAGTGATATTTTATTACTGGTCATAAAAAGGGATTGGGGAGTGCAATAGGAGACCAAGAAACAGGAAAGGGGTAATTAAGCAAGACTTGAGACACAAAAGCAGATATAACCACCACCATGGGTCCAGCTGTGTTCTGATGAACAGTAGTCATCTTTTCTTCAATGGTGGGTGTGTGCACATGCACACACACAGACACACGCACCTGATGGATGCAGTTGTCAAGGCCAGGCAATGTTGAAATAAACATTTTTTTAAAGGTCCCTTACCGTTCCTATATTATCTTCGTCAAACTCATTTTGCATAGGGCAACAAGGAACTCAATATACAGAGGTTAATTTAGGTAACAATTACCACAATTCACAATTGCCTTAGCACCTATTAAGAGTCATTGTTCTGTGGAAATTTTAATGATATATTCCACAGTGAATTAAAGCAGAAGATGATTAGGAATAAAATTGTTTCCTCGTATGCTGACAGGACTGCTGAGCATAATTATATATTTCTACGGCGACCTGTTTGGAGTTTACTCCATAATTTTATGTAAATTTTGAATAATTTCATTTTTTCAGGTTAAATGCTAATATGTTATTTTATTCCACTGTTGACTTGTATGATACTAATGGACACAGATTGTAATTGATGGAACTGGCATCAGATAAAAGTCTAGAGCATTTCAGAATTATGATCTTATAATTAATTTTTTCTTCTGCCATTCTTTTTCCTGAAGGAGATGCAAAAAAATTCAATCAGTTACTAGACATTATCTATATTAACTATATTCAGAGCAAAAATCCATTCCAGGGAAAATATTTTCGCAGGAGGAGTATTTTATTTTTCCCCTCCTTTTCCTCATTTAATTCAGATCATGATTCAGGCTTAAATCAGCTTATACAGCTTCATGCAATACACTTGCAGTAATCTGTATAACATAAAAAGGCAAGCAGAATAAAGGAAAAATCAAGAACTCTGAAGACAAGTATGTGTGATCAGGGCTGTGCAAAAACCTGTCTGTTCAGATTTGCCCAGGTTTCAATGAATCACACACTTGAAATCCTGTGAGAACCAGTTGATTCTCTATTAGGTTCACACTGGAAGCCAAAATAAAGCAAGCTTCAATAAGTTTGCAGGTTGTGGATAGGAAACTAAAATTAAAAGGGGAAAAAAGTGAAGAAGAAGGAAGGAAGGAAGGAAGGAAGGAAGGAAGGAAGGAAGGAAGGAAGGAAGGAAGGAAGGAAGGAAGGAAGGAAGGAAGGAAGGAAGGAAGGAAGGAAGGAAGGAAGGAAGGAAGGAAGGAAGGAAGGAAGGAAGGAAGGAAGGAAGGAAGGAAGGAAGGAAGGAAGGAAGGAAGGAAGGAAGGAAGGAAGGAAGGAAGGAAGGAAGGAAGGAAGGAAGGAAGGAAGGAAGGAAGGAAGGAAGGAAGGAAGGAAGGAAGGAAGGAAGGAAGGAAGGAAGGAAGGAAGGAAGGAAGGAAGGAAGGAAGGAAGGAAGGAAGGAAGGAAGGAAGGAAGGAAGGAAGGAAGGAAGGAAGGAAGGAAGGAAGGAAGGAAGGAAGGAAGGAAGGAAGGAAGGAAGGAAGGAAGGAAGGAAGGAAGGAAGGAAGGAAGGAAGGAAGGAAGGAAGGAAGGAAGGAAGGAAGGAAGGAAGGAAGGAAGGAAGGAAGGAAGGAAGGAAGGAAGGAAGGAAGGAAGGAAGGAAGGAAGGAAGGAAGGAAGGAAGGAAGGAAGGAAGGAAGGAAGGAAGGAAGGAAGGAAGGAAGGAAGGAAGGAAGGAAGGAAGGAAGGAAGGAAGGAAGGAAGGAAGGAAGGAAGGAAGGAAGGAAGGAAGGAAGGAAGGAAGGAAGGAAGGAAGGAAGGAAGGAAGGAAGGAAGGAAGGAAGGAAGGAAGGAAGGAAGGAAGGAAGGAAGGAAGGAAGGAAGGAAGGAAGGAAGGAAGGAAGGAAGGAAGGAAGGAAGGAAGGAAGGAAGGAAGGAAGGAAGGAAGGAAGGAAGGAAGGAAGGAAGGAAGGAAGGAAGGAAGGAAGGAAGGAAGGAAGGAAGGAAGGAAGGAAGGAAGGAAGGAAGGAAGGAAGGAAGGAAGGAAGGAAGGAAGGAAGGAAGGAAGGAAGGACACATCAACAAACACAGACCATGCCACACTCCTCACCTATTTTCTCCAACAGTTCTTTTTAACTTCTGATCTCACCTTCACACTTTTCTTCAATCTCCTCCATACTGGGATTAAATCTGCTCAAACTGAGTATGGATCACCACTATCCACATCTTAACAGGAAGGCCACACTCTCACATCCCACCAGAAGAGATATATATTTATTTTTTTTATAGGTATCATTCTCATTTCTCCATATCTGCCTCTTTTTGCTTATCTTGTACTGTTGCTTTCAGTGATGGAGAGAGAAAGGAAAACCTGCAGTAGCAGACATTAATTTTTCCATTATTATTTGATATTAAGATGTTCCAGATTAAGTGCACCTCCATTGATTCGATCTCTATAACCTGAATTCTTTGTTGGACATTATGAATTAACACACAAGACTTTCAGCAACATAAATTTGACTACCATGAGAAAATAAGGGGTTAGATTTATACCTCGACAAAAAGCTACTCTCAGGAAAATAAAACTTTAAAAATTGTAAAACATTAGACTACAAAGAGACACCATGTGAAGCTTTCTGAGCAGATGCTGGAGAGGGAAGATCAGTCAGCTGTTCTTTAGGTGTTTGTGAAGAAAGATTTGATCAAAACCACTGGACAGGGAGGTTGTTGAGAAGTGGTCATGTGCTGAAACAGTAATTTTTTTGCAAGATTTTGCCTCACAAGCCATATGCATCTGATGTCTCCCAATTACGTGCCTGTCTTTCTCTCTCTTTTTGCTGGAAATGAATCCAAGAATGTTATCTCTCAGTACAAAAGAAGAAAAGATTGTGGGGTTTTAAGACTCTCTAGGTTGAATTATCTATATTGCTGGAAAACATAAGAAGAAGTGAAATGAGCTCGATAAATTATAAGTGTGAACGAATAAGCAAGTGTACAAATGTAACTGTGATGCCTACTGTAAAATAATCTATTTCCCTTTAGCAAAGGAAAACATAAATTAAATCAGTAACTTAGTCATCAATGGTGGCAACTGCTCAGTAAATAGAAAGGTGTTTATTCTTCACTAAACAATCTTTTTGCCATGTGATATAGTGTGGATCTGTAGCTAAAGAGTAAAGTTGAAATCTAGCTTTCTCCAGCAATTAGTTTCAACACATCTGCCACTCACATGATCCTAGAATCTAATATTATGAGTGCTTAATATGGCTAAGAGAGATCATCTGATAACTGACAAAGAAAAAAATAAAATAAGAGGGAAATTTTACTAAGTAGAGGAGAATATTGTTCATATACAAAGGTTCTTTCAAGGTGATTAATTACAGTTCAATCATAGTCAGTTTTGAATAATTTCCCATTATAAAGATTATGTTGGCTGATATCACAACTGCCCCATGACAGGAATTTTTGCCTTAAATTCCTGTTTCTACTTACTGGTATCCACATATAGCTATCTCCTGTCTTTAATTCCATCTCTACTGTACTCTGTAGAGTACATTATTCTAAGTAGTAAAGCATATTTACTAGCTCTGAGGACTTTTAGAGATAATTTGATTTTACATTTAGTCACAAACAGAATTGCTTTGTTGGTGTGGCAGTTATCATGGGCTTTATAGAAAAATCAATCCTTGGTAAAATTATTTGTGGAACTGATCAAACAGAAAGGTTTCTTTGTGAACCAGTAGGCAGATTGTTGATTGGTTTGAATGAGGACATATGCCAGAAGAAGCTAGTGTTCCTAGGACTTTAAAAGTCACAAATAACATTTCAAATAATTTCACAAGTATTCCGTCACAGTAAGGAAAAAATACAAATACCCAGAAATGTTCATTACAAGCCTGTTAAGCAGTGACTTTTATTTGTTTTTAGTGTAATGTATGTTCAGACAAACTGTTGACAATGGTTAATTTCTGTAAAATATCCTTATCCTGTTTTTCCCTTTCCATTGTCGTTCCTGAACCCCTATGACAATAAAATAAAGTTCTTGGTTACACTTCAATTAATAAATCATTTCCCTGTATTTGACACCTTCTTTGCACCTTCTTTGGCCTTCAGGCACAGTCACCCAACAATGACTAAAAATTCTGTAGGTCCCAAACACTTCCATCCCTCTTCCTGATCATAAAATCAGCTGTACCAGTGATATCCTGAGAGATGTTCTCTAACCTATTTAATAGTAGTCAGGAAAACTTCATGGCTTCTATAGAATGTAGTTTGTTGTTTTCTGTCATCCAGCCTGAATATTCCTTCCACCAATGATAGCCTAATGTTTCCTAGTCTGTCCTTCATGTGCATGGAGAACAGATCATTCAGCCTTAGAAATATAAAGACTATTATCACATCTTTCCTCAGCCTTCTCTTCTGTAGACTAAACAGACAACCTCTTCCAGTGTATGATCATCCTCACAGTCAAAAAAAACCAAAACAAACTCTTCTTCTTTAATGGAATTGCTTCTATTCAACTTTTACTTCTTGTCTTGTGCCCCCCACTGGGAAGCTTGCTCCATCTTCTTTAAATGCTTCCATCAGGTATTTATGCCCCCTGTTAAGATCTCCCTGAGCCTTATCTTCTCCAGGCTGGAGTCACAGTTCTCTTGACTTCTCAGTGTGTCAAATACTCCAAGACCTTCATGATATTTTACTGGATGGATACACTTCTGGCTGTTCATATGTTTCTTGTACTGGAGAACCGAGACCTGGACACAGCACTCAGTTCTGTCTCACCAGTGCTGACCAGAGAGGAGGGACTATCTCCCTCAATCTGCTGGTGAGGCTCATCCTGATGAGGTCAGGAAGATGTGCATTGCTGGCTTATGGTCTACTTGTCCACAAAGATCATAGGGTCATTCTCTGAGACCTCTTCACCACCCAAGTAGCCCAAAGTTTGCATTTGTGCATGGGCTTATCTCTCTGTGTGGTCAGAATCACAGAATCAGCTGGGTTTGAAGGGACCACAATGGGTCATCTGGTTCAACTTCTCTACTCAAGCAGTGCCTTCCTAGAGCATATGGCTCAGAATTGCATCCAGATAGCCCTTGTATATCTCCACTGAGGAACCTCTTCACCACCCAAGTAGCCCAAAGTTTGCATTTGTGCATGGGCTTATCTCTCTGTGTGGTCAGAATCACAGAATCAGCTGGGTTTGAAGGGACCACAATGGGTCATCTGGTTCAACTTCTCTACTCAAGCAGTGCCTTCCTAGAGCATATGGCTCAGAATTGCATCCAGATAGCCCTTGTATATCTCCACTGAGGAAGAATCCACGACCTCTTAATCTGTTCTGTTCCAGTGCTCAGTGACTCACACAGTAAAGAAAATCTTCCTCGTATTCATGTGGAACTTCCTGTGCACCAGTTTTTTCCATTACCTCTTGCTTTATTGGTTTGCACCAGTAAGAAGGGTCTGGCTTCAACATCTTGGCCCCTCTCTTTCATGTGCTTGCATACAATAATGAGGTCCCTCTCAGTCATCTCTTCTTGAGACTGAACAGTCCTAATTCCTTCAGCCTTTCCTTGTAAGTGAGGTGTTTCAGTCACTTAATCATCTTCATCATCCTCCACTGCATCCAGTCCAGGAGCTCTATGTCCTTCTTGTACTGAGAAGCCCAGAACCAGACACAATGCTCCAGGTGTGACCTCACTAGGGCTGTGTAGATGCAGGATCCTCTCCCTTGACCTGATGACAATACTCTTCTTAATGCATCCCAGGATCCCATCGGCCTTCTTAGCCACAAGGGCACAGTGTTGACTCATGGCCATCTTGTTGTCCACCAGGTCCACCAGGTCCTTCTCTGCAGAGCTGCTCTCCTGCAGGTCAGTGTCCAACCTGTGTTGATATCCCTCTGAAGGGCAGCACAGTGTTCTGAGGAATCAGTCACTCCTCCTAGTTTTGGTCATCAGTGAACTTGCTAAGAAGGCACTCTGTGATGTAATATGTCCAAAGTCTCATCATCTAATTTTCTATCTGGATTTAAGAGCAAACCTTTGTAGGTTTGATCACTGTGACTTCCAGATAGACAGAATCAACGGCTAGTAGCTCTGTTTCGATGTAGGATGATCTAAAAAAGGGACATAAACTCAATTGTGGTATGATACTTAAATTGCATCTTTAAAGACAAACAAAAAATAGGTCATGGAGAAGGAAAGCTAACATGTAAGAACCTCCAGAAATATTCAGATGCACTATAATAAAACCACTATTCCTGGGTGCTGTAAATCAAATAAATACAACTGCTGATATTGCCACTGCTGTCATTCCGAGCCTGTCTGTTTCCTCTGAATGGCTTGGATGTGTCACATCCCGAGAGCAGAAACATAGCACTCATATTGCCAGCCAGGACACTATTTTCTTTTGAAAGCTCCAATGGATTCATTAGAATGGACTTACCTAGGGGAAAGGTTTTTTCACAGTTCAGTACAATGAAACAGTTAGAAAGTGTTCAGTCATGGATACATGTTAGCAATAAACCTCCTACCAGGCAAAACACTATGAAGGAACACAGAGTGACAGAGGATTTCAGCCACAGAAGGCTGCATGTAGAACCTCAGAATCTCTTGTGAACACTTGCCTCTACCATTTTTGCCTATTGTGGTCATTTGACCATTGCTGGATGTCAGATGCCCACCAAAGGCTCCCTATCACTCCCCACCTCAACTGAACAGGGAAGAAAAAAATCTAAAAAAGGCTAGTGGGTTCAGGTAAGGATAGGGAAGGTTCACTCACTGATTATCATCATGAGCAAAACACACGTGACTTGGAGAAGTAAAAAAATCTTAAAAAAACTTTCCCCTCACCCCTTCTTCCCTCTCGGGCTTAACCTGGTTCCTTATTCTCTACCTTCTCCCCATGCCAGCAGTGTGGGGAGATAGGGAATGAGGGTTATGGTTAGTTCATCATATGTTT
>NW_008654438.1:0-21658 GCF_000695815.1 Acanthisitta chloris | reverse complement strand
CAGCTCTCCATGAGCTTCTCCAGCATGAGTTCTTGTAATGGGCTACAGTTCTTCATGAACCTCTGCAGCATGGTTCCCTTTCCACAGGGTGCTGTCCTTCAGGAACAGTGTGGGTCTCCTGCGAGGTCACAAGTCTTGCCAGAAATCTTGCTCCAGCATAGACTTCTGTCTCCATGGGGCCACAGGTCCTGCTAGAAGCCTGCTTCAGCATGGTCTTCCAATGGAATCACAGCCTCTTTTGAGCAACCACCTGCTCTGGTGTGGGGGTCTTCCATGACCTGCAGGGGGACAACCTGCTCCACCATGGCCTTCACCACAGGCTGCAGGGAAACCTCAGCTCCTCCTCCTCTCCCTCCTTCTGCACTGAATTTGGTGTCTGCATGGTTGTTTCTCCCTCACCACTTCTGCACAGTAATTTTTTCCTTCTTAAAATATGTTATCACAAGGGTGTTGCTATTGTCTTAGCTTTGGCCAGAGGATCTGGTTGGCATTGGCTCTGTTGAACACAGGAGGAAGTTTCTAGCAGCTTCTTGCAGAAGCCATCCCTGTAACCTAATATAGCCATATGCAAGAGATGAGGAGCCAAACACAAGGTGAAGAACCATCCACAAGTTTGTGACTAGCGTAAATACCTAAACTTAGCAGAGTCACAAAGTGGGTTAATTTCAATGCTTCCCAGAGATTAAGGGAGAAAATTTTCTCTCAAGAGTATTTTTTTCAGCTTCTTGGCAGAAAACAAAATGGAACACCAAAACCCTGAACTTCTTGGTTTAGTCATGTGATGCTTCGAGCAAAGAGGGAATGTGTGAAGTTTTTTTCTGTAATACTTAAAACAATACAGCCCTGAACACAAATCCATGTAAATGACTAAGGAGTTGTTTATAGTGATGCCACTTATGGCAGAGGAGTGGCATTCTAAATGTACTTTGGTGGATTCTGATGCACATAGGTGCCTCAAGTCTGTGTTGTGACTCTGAAAATTTCACCAAAACTGAGCTTCTGGTGATTTAAGGCATTTCTGTAAGTGGGTTTCCTCTCCTGTCTGAATGGATTGTATAAACTTCTGAGCAGAGACCATTGCATTTGTGATGTGAAGTCAGATATTTTTTGGTTTTGCCAGTCTTATAATATTGATTCTATGATTCTATGATTCTATTCTTGTGTTTTGTAATGGTTTTTTAGACTGCCTCTGGACCAAAACTGTTGATTCTGACAAATAACACTTCATAGGCAGTTAGGTTGCAAAGTAAAGCAAACATCTACTAGTATTACAGTACATATTTTAATAACCAATTCATTTGAAATGCAACTATACATAGAAACCAGTGTTTGCCAAATGTAATGCACATAAATCTGAGAGGGCTTGCAGGAATAACAAGTACAGAAGGTCAAGGCAGTCACTCTATTTCTATCAATTCCACTTGTATTAACAGGCATGATGTGCCTTCAGTCATTATGGAAAGAAAACCCACCTCACTGTAAGTACAAGGCATCCAGGACTACCCATCTCACTTTTCAAAGGGGCTGAAACAGTAACCCTCAAACACAAACCCCCAAGCCTGTTTCACCAAACCTTAGCACAAATATTATCTCATATCATCGATGACAGCTACTCAGTTCTTTAAAGCATGATGATGAAAAACGTAGTACTATCTTGCCTCTTGTGGAAAAAATGCAATAGACAGTTGTAGAAAAGAGCAGGAAGATACAAATTATGCTGACTAGATACTGAGTGATATATAGTGGACTATTAGGGTGTAAGGGAAGGACAGCTTCACTTTTCACAAGCTTGAAGAGGCCAGAAATTGGCTTACAAACTGTGGGAAACACTAAGGATATATTTGAGCTAACACTTACTGCTGAGAGAGGACAGCACATTGCCATCAGGTGTGACACTGCAGCACTGCCTGCCACCCACTACCTGGTAGCTAACAGTTCCTGGTACTCAAGACAACATTTTGGGGCCATACTCTTTTCTGAGTTTCTTTGTGGGAGGTGATTCACCTCCTAGCCCTTGAAATGGATGAACTAATGCAGTTTAATGAAAACTGCAAACACACTGCTTAGCAGCTTGGGGATTTGTGTTTTTCTGAGAGTGGGAAACAATGACTGAATCACTATTTCCCTGTGGTACAGGTCTGCTGAGGGTTTTGGCAGGAATCTCGTGGTATTCACACTCCAGTCTAATTTATATTCCCTGGCAGCTGGGCCTTCTAAGGGCCCAAGAAACTTGACCTTGCTCACACTAGATCTCAGGGTACACAATGTGAAGAAAGAAAGGGCTGAGCTGGACTGTTGCACTATGTAAAGAACCAAGCAACCAGCCTCTGTCTCATGCTTTCACAGTGTCACTTAAACTTTTCCTTAAGAAAGTGTTCCTGGGAGAAATGAGTGAATTGTGCATTCTCAGTGTGTACAAGCCTTAACCTAAACAGTCCTTATTTAGTCCATTTGGCCAGGTACTTAATGCCTTCCTTGACTCAATTTTCAATGTCAAGGCCAGTTGTCATCAGGGCAACTGGTCCCCTGGACTGGTAGAGAAAAATGGGGAGCAGAATAGATACCCTGTAATCCAGGAGGAAATAGTTAGCGACCTGCAGTGCCACTTAGACACTCAAAAGCCTATTGGGCTAGATGGGATTCACCAGAGGGTACTGTGGGACCTGTCAGAAGATCTTGCTAAGCCACTCTCCATTATTTATCACCACTCATGGTTATCCAATGAGGTCCCAGAGAACTGGAGGTTGGCCAATGTGATACCTATTTAAAAGAAGTGTTGGAAGGGGGGGTCCAGGGAAATACAGACCTGTCAGCCTGATCTCACTGCTGGGGACCCTTATGGAATACATCATCTTGAGTGTGATCACATAGCACAGACAGGAAAACCAGGGGATCAGGCCCAGCGGACATGGGTTTAGGAAAGGCAAATCCTGCTTGATCAGCTGGATTTCCTTTTATCACCAGTTTACCCACCTAATAGAAGAGGGACAAGCTGTGAATATAGTCTACCTGGACTTCAGCAAAGCCTTTGATACTGTCTCCCACAATATTATCCTGCAGAAGCTGGCAGACCATAGCTTGGACATGTGTTCTCTTCGCTGTGTTAAAAACCAGCTAGATGGCCAGGCCCAGAGATTGGTGGTGAATGGAGTTACATCCAGACAGTGGATGGGCACTAGAGGGATTCCCCAAAGCTCAGGGTCCAGTCCTGTTTAACAGCTTTATTGACAATCTGGACAAGGGGATCAAGTGTACCCTCAGTAAGTTTGCAGACAACACCAAGATGGGTGGAAGTGTTGATCAGCTGGACGGCAGAAAGGCTGTTGACATGGATCTGGAGAGACTGGATTGATGGACCAAAACCATTGGTGTAAGGTTCAACAAGGTAAAGTGCCAGGTCCTGCCCTTGGGTCACAACAACCCAGTGTAACACTACAGTTTTGGGCCAGAGCAGTTGGAAAGAGGTTCAGTGGAAAAGGACCTAGGGTTGTTGATCAACAGTGGCTGAACATGAGCCAGGAGTGCCCAAGTGGCCAAAAAGGGCAATGGCATCCTGGCTTGTGTCAGAAGTAGTCTAGCCAGTTGGAACAGTGACCTACCTGACCTCAAGTACTGTTTCCAGTTCTGGGCCGCTCTCTTCAAGAAAGACATTGAAGTGTTGGAGCATGTCCCAAGGAAGGCTACAGAGCTGGTGAAAGGTCTAGAGGTTAAGTCCTATGAGGATTGGCTAAGGGAGCTGGAGTTGTTTAGCCTGGAGAAAAGGAGACTCAGAGGAGACCTTATCGCTCTCTTACAGCTACCTGAAAGGAGGTTGTAGCAAGGTGGGGGTTGGCCTCTTCTCCCAGCAAGCAGACATAACCTCAAGCTATGCCAGGGGAGGTTCAGGTTTAGTTGCCATGGAGGAGTTTGGTCAAAGGTTGGACTCGAAGGTCTTGGATTTCTTTTCCAATCTTGATGATTCTATGACTCTGATTCAATGATTCTGCATTTTCCTATACTGTATTCTTTACAGACTGGTGAATGGGAAAGGGCCACCTGTGCAAGAATCAAGAGAGTATCCCTCAGTCCCTCTCCCCTATACCAGCATGCACAAACACTGGACAATAGAAAATGGTAAGAAGAAAATTATCAAACAAATATGGCCACATTTCCTTATCAGTTGTCTGGGTGCTCACATGCCTTAGTATTGGCTGTGGTTCAGGGAAGTGGATAGAAAGGACTAGGCTGGCAGAGGAGTACGGAGCAGGCAATTTTTTCTGCAAATCATATGAGCTGGAAAAAGCTGTTGATCACTCCTCCAGCAATGGGAAAAGGGGCAAAGGGACATATCAGATTATGTTCTCAAGGCTTCTTAACAAACAGGTATGACCCTCTGCTGCTAACTAGCAGTAAACATCCACTTTATCTGATTCATAAACAGAGATATTATGTTAAAATAATTTAAGTAAAGGACTCAGGGTTTGGGGTTTTTTTTGTTTGGTTTGAAGAACAATGCTAAACAAAACAAAACACAAAAGTGGGAGACAAGAACTTTGCTGCAGGCTCCATGAGCAGTGCAAAACACAGCAAGAATATAAACAATGCCTCACTCAGGTGGCTCTGCCTGCTTTTGGTGGCAGACAAGAATTCTGAAGCTGGTTCAATGAGGACGTCTAAGGGATTTCTTAAGAACTACCCATTTTAAACAGTCAAAATATCTTCTTCTGTCCAAGGACTATGTTACTTTAATCCTAATATCATACAGATGAAAAGTAAGAAATTCATCATCTTCATGCAGGGCTGGTGTTATGTGTGTGTGTGTTCTCTATGAGGAAACTTCCTTGAGGTTAGGCTCAGAATTCACTGCTAAAAATATCTAAGTAACCCAAATAAAAAAAAATGGATGTTGTGGCTTTTTTTTTTCCAGGAGATTAATTTCACAGAAGCAGAAAGCAAACTGTCATCCACACAATGAGAAGAGAAAAAAACCAATAACTTACAAAACAGGAAAAGCAGAAATGGAAAACAATTATTAGATTTCATCAGTATGCCTCTACAATTGCCTGACCTCACTTCTGCTGTGTATCTCTTCTCTATACTGTATCTTGCATTTTCATTATCAATATGTTATACACAAAATATTACATGCAGTATAATTTGAGCTTCTAACTGTGTGCTTGGGTAGGATGACTGTGTCTATTGAGACTCCTAGATTACTCCTATTAGGGAGTGAATGTCATGCTATTTGTCATCCAGAAGGTAATTTTCCCTAGACTTATATTAAGGTTTCATATTTTATGATAACCTCTGTATTATGTTGATCTGGGCATTTTTCATGAACCCATTCATCAGACAGGTATCTCCAGTGGTAACTGCAGCCCTGCAAAATTTTACTTGTTTTCCAGATGAATAAAATACTAATTTTTTCAGCTGCACCAAAGGAGCATTTGAGTCCCTGTGATCATGCCACTAAAATTAGTGGACAAACTTTGTACATATTAAGAAGTATATATGTAGGAACTAATTTATGGATTTTAGAAATTACTGCATCAGAAGGGAATAAAATTTAGCCTGGTCTAAATGTTATTTTCTGGCAACTGTCTTGTAACCACCAATCTCTGACTGGCCCAGAATTCAACACCGACACAACCAAACAGTTAAGAGGCACAGTGCCCGGGATTTTTGATGCAGTTCACTACAATACATTTACATGGGTGAATGGGCAACTGTGTGTGAAGGATGAATGGGTTTGAATTAGCTACAAATTCTGCTTTACACCTGGCATGGCATGAGGAGGAGACCCACTCAAAGAGCAGAGTTTGCATGTTCTAATTAATAAGCATTAAAACAACTCGCAAGATGTCATATACTGTTTAGAAATTGTACCAAAGCTTCACAGGATAAGGGTCAGGGACTGGCTCCAAGGATGGTGTGCTCAGTGATAATTAACCTTTTGAATTCCTCTTAGATTTCAGAGCAACTTGTGATCCTAATTGAAATTAAATTGAGGGAGGCGGAGAGAGATGGCTCTTGCCAAACTATAAACTGCAATAAAACGCAGCAGATATAGCCATGCACACTAATTTCTTCTTGTGGAGTACTCTGAGGAGCTGATACAGACACTAAATCAAATCCACAGCTTTATCTGACTAGGTGAGGCCTCAGCACTCCAGTCAAGAAGCAAAACAGAGGCAGATCCTTTTGCCAACAGCATGCGTTTCCCATGGATAAAGGGAGCAATTTTCTATTCCCTCAGGTGCTGCTCTATGCTAGAACTCAGTGAGCCTGACAAAAAATCCCAGCTGCTCTCACCTCAGAGGAAGAAAACACAAACAACTCTAAATAAATCAATCTAACATTTCCTATAGCCTCTAATGTGGAACAGTCAATTCTTTTCTGCCTCCTCTCCTTTTTTACATAATAAAAATCTACTGTCCCTGTCATCCCCAATATGTTGTAAGCCAGCAAGTGTAAATGCAACCATTCGTATAATTTGAATGATAATCGAAAATAAGCGGAAAAGGAGGATAAATTTATCAAACTTGTGAGAATATTCTAGGAAAAAAGGAATTTCCTGAGGTAACTGTCCTTGACCTGGCTCTTTAATCGAGTGAAATTTCATCACTTTATCTAATATCATGCTTCATGCTTCAGGCTCCCAGCAATTCTATTTTAGTGTGGTCTAATGGGCAGCTGACACATCTACTCAGCACCAGACTGCATAATATGTGCTGACACACTGTGTGGTGAGCACCCTATTGAGAGCTGTTTATTTGTGCCTGGCAAGGAAAAATTTCATCCAGTAAAGTCTCTTCATAACAATTTTAGTCTCAGTTTTCAGGGCCTCCACAGGCTCCACATTTCAAGAGGTTCAGAAGCAGTTGCAGGGAAATTCAGTTGCTTATTTGGGTGGCTGTACATTATCTGACTTTAGGTGAGAGGTTGTGAAAGCACTGGTTATGGTTGTCTGAAACCTGAATCTAGATAGTGTAATGAAGAGTGTCATTCTAACTGCTTTGGAGCCAGCTCTCCTCAGAAACCCTGATTCAATTTGATATTCTGAGGTTAACGCACTGTATTGGGACTGAAAATAGGAATGCACACAAAGAGCTTTTATATTTATTCAGTTCAGTAAGCATGGCAAACTCATCAACAGCTATTTGTACACTGTAGCATGGTGGGACTTACTTTGATGTTCTGATTTATGCTTGCTATTTTTCCTGCAGTATTACTTCAGTGCAGAAATGGACTAAGTAAAAAAATCAGACATGGCTCTCAACATAATAGCAAAGGACATTATCATAAACAAAGCAACATGAGGAAATAAAGGAATGAAACAATCACAGAGATTCTGGGCTCTCAACTTCATGCAGAAATGAAATTTGCTATATAGAGACCAAGGAATGCATTTCCTATACATATGCAAAGAGCAAGATATTAAGATACTTGTCTTATTTATTATCTATGCAGAAACAGGTAGTCTGTAAAGCAAGTTATATGCACACACAGATAAGAAAAGAATGAAGGCAGACAAATAGAATTTATGAAAACTTTAATTTTACATCAACCCATCCACACTGAAAGGCATACCAAATCATATTTAGATATGCAATTACTGATCACCTTAGTACTTGGAGTGGAAAAAAATATTTCAGAAACATTGTGGGAAAATGATTCTAAAAGTCTATGTAAAGCATTTCTGATCCTTTATCTAACCTTAATATGTATTATATAACAAATGTATTTTCTACAAGGAAATAGATGATATGGGCACAGAGTGAATGTATGCGTATTATTCACAAGCCTATCTTGCAGGAAAGGTGTTTTGACCTTGATAGTGTTGGAAAAGTAATGTCAGCTTTTTCAATCTCTTGTTTTAGCATATTTGAAGTCAGAACTTTTAAAAATTGGTTATTGAAGAGAAAATAACTAGAACATTCTGAAAGTGGGCAAAAATTCTTGCCTGATAGTAAACAGACATCAATTATCTTCACAATTGATGCACATATTTAGAATTGGAAATGTATATTTTTTGGATTTAAAGATTACTTTACTAGAGACTACCTAGAGGCTTAGTGAAAAACTTGTGTTGCCATGTAAAAAAAGGATTACATAGCTAAAGATTAAATATTCTTTTAAAAGATAACAGTATGTGTGTTTTTCTATCAGTATAGTCCAGTGAATATATGCTAATTTGCATGCACACACACACATGCATATGCATATGCAGGTGTATGTTTATCTACACACCTGCATGCAAATAGGCTAGTAAATATACAAGCATGGAAGTCTCTATCATGAAAAAGTGAAATGAACCTGAAGTAAAGTAAAATAAGAAAAGTTAAGTAAGACATTATAAATGCAGTAGCTTCAGTTCCTACAGGAGCATTAACTTTGCCAACCTGCACAGACTGGGGGCTGTATTTTCAGTGCATGTGAAATATTTGCCTGTCTTTATCAAGAAATAGACAGGGTGCAGCATGAGCCAAATAATAATGTCAAGAAGAATCTAAGTCACATAATTTCTAGAATTTTTGTCTTACCTGTGTAAGTCTCTTTGCAAATTAATATAATTTAATTTCAATGTGATGTCCAATTATAGAGAGGATCCTTTCAGAGGAAGGAAGACATAGCTTTTAATGAAGAATTAGGCCATATGCCATGAGGTGTGTAGCAGTTTCACTGTTTGTAGTCTGGAGATAAGCTACCTCTCTTGTCAGAGTCATTGGTCTCACCTTTTCCTCATAGTTACTATGCACAAACTGCTGCAGCATCAGTATGGCAGTTGGTATGTGATTGATAATATAGAGTGAAGTGGGGAAAAATATTTAAATTATCACCAAGAGAGAGGATGATTCTGGGCCATTTCTGAGAACTGTCTCTTCTTCCAAGCAAACATCTCCTCATCTGTAAGCAATGGACATGGCTTAGCTCAGCCTTGGTGGCCACACTATCCTTTCAGGTTATGGACAGCTCTGTTCCAACTCATCAACTTCAGGACAGCAACATGGGATTTCACACACTTGTGCAGCAGTGTCACTTCCGAGAGGCTGTTCCCAAATAGTGGGATAAATGCCAGGGGCATGAGAAGTAGAGAATAAAAGTGAAGATGTAGCAGCTGAACACAGGACAGTTGTACACAGGTTCAGTGTCAAATGAGGAGGCTGACCTTGATCACACTGAGTGGAGCCACATGGACATGAAAGTAGGCTATCATCACCTCCTAAAAGAGAAAAAAATAAGTGAAAGTATTGCTCATGTGCAGTTTCAGCTTTACAAAGTAGCCACCAGTGATAACAAGGAAGTATCTCATCAAGTAAGTTTTGCCTTTCCACCCGAACATATCCAGGAACAGTCTAATGCACTGTATTTCAGGTTCTCTGAAGTCACAGGCCATACAAAAACTATTTTTTCTCTCTGAAATGAACATTTCACAACTTTAAAGACTTACACAAACTGAGAAAATCCTATCAGGAGAAGACACACAGTTTCAGAAGGTTTCTCAACAGTTTTCCACTAGAAGAATGGTAAATTTTTTTTCAGATTTTTTCTTCCGTAAAGGTGAGTCACAGCATGTTTCAGCCTTCAGTCAGATAATGTATTGATCTTTCTCATTCAGCCAGAATTAAGTATTTAGCAATAAATTTCAGTTGTAAGGTAGGGAATTGTAATTGGGCACAAATGGCATGATATTTGAAGGATGAGGTAAAGTGGTCTTGTAATGAGCTTGGAGAAGGAAAAATGAACTCAAGAAAGTAATCAACACTAAGTCCTATATATGCACAGAAGGTTAATAAAATCTGACTGTCATTTATCCGATGCAAAACAAAGAAACATATACACTGTGGAAAGAGAAGACCCAAACCAACAAAGCTGTTTCTAGCCTGGTATGTACATTTCTCCCTAAATCAGCATCTAAAAGCTAATGCAGAAAAAAGCCAGAAAATTTTGTCATCCTGAGGCAGGAAATTCTAACAGTATCTTCTCATGAAATCACACATGAGAAAAAAATAGAAATGCTGACTAGTATTAATATACTTAGAATCACCAGGAAGGCTTACATAGAAATCTGGTTTAATATATGTACATGTGTGTGCATATATGTATATATATGTATATATGTATGTATGTGTGTGTGTGTGTGTATATATATATATATGTATTTAATGTAATTGTTAGGTAGAATTTTTCCTAGTTTTGAATTTTACCTAAAGCTAGTAAGTTTAAATGTATAACATATAGCAATTTCTGATGCTTGTTTAATCTTGAAGCTATAATATTTCTTTTGTCCTTTCTGAAAGTTATACATAGGGTGTAGTTTGGACTGCTTTCCCTGAATTCCAGTCACAGACACATAGATTTTTAGCAAGGCTACATTTATTTCCTCAAAGAACAATTAATAAGGCAAAATCCTTGAATAATGCCAGTCAGACCTTCCTAAAGAAGCTTAACAAGGGCCAGTAAAAATTCATTTATTTGGCACTGAAAGTATGTTTCATAGCAACGCACACATATTGCACTGCTTCTGCTTTTTGGCTAACTCATTCCATAAATAATGAATTTAAATTACACAATTAATTAACAAGGCCTAGGGTTCAATGTGGAATCAATAACAATCTTTCCTCTGTAATGCTTTAGGTTAAAATTCCCAAATACACATTTAATATAGATTTTCATAAGGGAGTTACTGTGTATATGCAAAATTATTATTAAATGCTTTTTCAGAATGAGAGATTAACTATATAATAGCTAAAACATCTGTTAAACAGATTCTAATTCTAATATTTATTTCTCTCAGGTTTTAATTCTAATATCCATTTCAAGGTACTATACTTGTTTTACAAGAGCTGTATTAATATATTTCACTTTGTATGCAATTTAAAACAATTTTACTGTATAGTTAGTAGCAGTCTTATATGACTTTTTTTAATGTAGAGAGGGGAGGGACAAACCAAATTCCAGGCCCTTGAGAAGACAGGTGCTATGGCACTTTGAACAATGCAGGAATTGAGCTACAGATCTCCAGGAAACATTTAACTTTGGCTTGCATTAAATTGATTACTAAAGATGTGCAAGGAATTTGTGTTAAATGAAAACATTTGGACATGGGTCATGGACTGCCCTGGCCAAACGGTTATTTCATAATTGTCCACTGTGGGATTTCTTTCACTTCCACTGAAGCATCTGGTACTAGCCATTGTCCAGTGTACAATACCAGGTAGGACAGAGCCAATATTCTTGTTAGGTATGGTCATTTTTCTCTACTAATTGAAATTATCTTTTAATTGAAATTCATTTCAATCCTTTACCTCTGTCTGCACCCAAATTGTGTTCAGTTTTTCTGAAAAGTTTGGTAAAGGCTGAGGTTAGAGTCAGAAATCTCTCTAGCATTTTGGGGAAACAAACAGCTTACAAGCATTAATATTTCTAATAATCTAGAGTGTTATTGAAATCTGTTTGATAGGGAAATGCAATTCCTCACTTAATGTAAGTGCATTTGAAGGACATAAAATCTTGATCTAGCTGCATGTAATATATTTCATCACTTCCTTCATCACAATATGTTTAAGAATTACCCAGGAAAAACAAACATGTCCCTAAGATATTTCAGTAAGGCCATGACAGACACCCAAGTGGTGCACAGTTGCACAAAGTCCCAGTGCAATGCCTGAATGACAAGGACATATTTCCTAGGGCAGCTGCTCCCTGGCTCTGGATGAAGTCCTAGGTTTTCTTTTACACTGGATCAGCAAAATGCACCTATCTTTCAAAGGCTTGATGGACTTAATTAATGAATGTTTTTTAAGCACCCTAAGTATCTTTAAATAAAGGCACTGTAGTAGTATAAAGAATTACTGTTTTCCGCACTCATTGTGAATGAACAGAAATGTTTTCATAGAAACTGACATTTTCACGTGTATACTGAGTTGCTGAAAAAAACAAACACACCTGTTTTATTGTATTAAATATTTAAAATGGATTTTCTTCTTTTCCCTAGGAATTCAGTAGACATAAAGAAATGTCAGTTTCCACCAAAGCATTTCTATTCATTTTTGAGACATGTTTATCATATTGCAAGTGATAGTGAAAAAGGTCAAAGTTCAAGGAAAAAAACCCACCTTTCTCTAAGATGTGCTCTGTGACCTACAATATTCTAAAACTGAGAGGAGCTGCACTCTTCAATTAGGCACATGAGTTCATCCATAAGTCACATACTGACAGGGTTTTATGGAAAATCACATCTCAAATCTAAATTTTGGCAACCCAAATCCTGTGCGAATAAGGCAAACTTGCCAATGTTTGAGACTTCAATCCTGTTTGTATCTGTTTGCCATTACAACAGTAAAGGCACATAATTTGACTGTATGTTACCTCATAACATGAGTGCTCTTAAGAACTTTGTACTGAGATATATTGTTATAGGTTGTCATCTTTTCTTTTTTCATGAGGTAAATTCTGTTTTAGTCTATCACCCAGAAAGAGACTTCCCCTTTGAAAATCTGATGAGAATTTGAGGAGAGGATACGATGAGGGCTGTTGGAGTCCCTCTGTAATGGAGTTTTATTTCTAGCATGTTCCTTTAGATTCACGACATAGGCTTTCTTTTCTTACATTACCATACGTAAACCTCCACTTACCTGAAACAAGATCTTCAGGTAACCATGTAAATGTTATGTTCTTAACACCCACATAAAGTAACTGGGATAAATAACTATTTGTACATTGTCATTTACTGTAAGGTTTTACTTTTTGGCTATGTTCTTACCAGTTACAGTCATATACGTACTATATACTCTGAAGATACCTGAAAGCTATAAGGAAGCTCAAATTTTACACTGTGGAATGTGGGTACTCCCTCTTTCTCTTCAGGGAGCTATTAATTTTGGTTTCAACTTCTTGAAAGCATCTTTCATGATGCTTTAGTTTGGAGATACACTAATGTCATGAAATGACCTAATATAGACCTCACAATATTAAAATATATTTTGCAAAATACAGAGGAGGCAAAAAATACAGATTAAAATCCCTTATCTGATTGAAATTTACATCTCTAAAGTAACATTCATTGAAACAGGAGTAGGGACAAACAACTTTGATGACATGGCTCCTTGTGCATCAAATTCAAAGGGTGAGTAGAAACTTTAGTGACTCACAGAATGCTTACTACCTTAAGACAGCAAGATTCCTGAGTTTTTGTGTTAGGGGAATGTCTTGTGAAAAGGTATTTATCAAAAACACCTCAGTCAGGAGAGACTCATACTGCTGCTCTTGTTTTCCTCAAAAGCTGGTGTCATTTTTCCATTCCTATATAAGTGGCCAGCTTAATCTCTTTGCTAATAACTTGGGGACAGCTAATCTACCTTCTGTTTTCTTTTCACTTCAGGGATTAAAAAAGGTGGCTCAGGTAAATTTATTGTTCACAAAAAATCCCTTTTTTAGTTTCTCAGATATTCTTAATGTGGTTGTTGAGTGTGGTTGAGGAGTTAGAGCTAATTTTATAGGGCCTGACACCTAAAAGGGACATGCAGAGATGTTGATGGGATCACAAATAAAACCAAAACACCATTCCAGCTTTCTATGTTTCTGTGTTCTGTGGTCCTTTTTCCTGAGGGCCTTGACAAGCTGACCTGTAAAAAGTAATATATTTAAATTTATTTCTTAAATTGGAGAAATTGCAGTAACCAAAGATTTGTTAACCCAGCATATTTTGAAGTTTCTCTTTCAGAAAACATGACGCTTCTTAGACTAAGCTGGGGTTAAGTCTATCATTGTAGCTTATCCAGAATATCTTAATTTGTACATGTGAAAAAAGATACCTTGACCTTAAAAGTCAAGAAAATATGTGAAGCTCTAGAAAATATGTTGTGCAGAAGAGGAGGAAGAAATCTGATGCCAGGAAATGAAGGCATATGTAAATGGTTTAACATGATGGAAGAATGGGGAGAACAGGCATGAAAGATAATTTAAACTTTTCTCACATGCTTGAAGTCATCTTAAAAAATTTAATAAAGGACTCAAGAGGCCAAGCAATGAGGACAGGAGCTCATGAGAAGTTTAAGAAACTTTTATAAAAATTCTTAGAAATGGACATTATTACTTTAAAACACTAGATTCACCATTAGTAAGAGTCTGAAACCTTTAATCCAGACAAATTACACAGGCACAAAAGAGGCCTATAATGTCCAGCCATGCTGACTGAATAAAGCTTTTGCTCCAAGTAAGGGTCTATTAACTGTACATAAGGGATAGGATTTGATAGCTACACCATATTCATTTTATATTATTTTCTCTCATCAAAATACAATCATATCTTTTTTCATGCTAAAATAATGACGATAAACAAAAAACATGATCAGCTACAGTGGCATTTCACACCACCCATCAGTTACAGGGCTTGAAACAGGAAGCACCATTTTCCAAATTGAAAATGTTTGAATGGGCTGTCAAAGTGCCTCTCAGTAAATGTGTTCCATCCAACAGAAACAAGCCCTCTGCAAACAAATCAAGTGGTGCAGAAATCCTTCGCACAAGATGATAGGAGAGGCCTCCATGCTGACACTGTATGCAAGCCAAGTTTTCATGTACTTTGATGGCTGACCTCCAACTCCTGACATATTCATTATATCCCAGCATGTTGGGCGCAGATTGCATTGAAGTGATGACAGCTACAAGACAGCCAACAAGGAATATGGGCATTCTGGCAACAGGTGGCCTTTCATTTGTACTGGGAAAGTTAATCTAGTTTATCATCAAAGTATATAATGTTCAAGGAGTGTCATGTTTTGAGAAGTATAGTGACAGATCAAACAGAGGAAGTAGTCTTCCATATACCGTGACATTTTTTGCAGAACAAACCTTTCAAACTGCTCTATTGTTTATGCTTGATTTAGGTCAGTTAAAAGTTATTCTATTGTCTTGGGGTTTACATTGCTGGCTCCAAATTACAGTTTCTGCCCTATGTCAAAGGCTGATGGAGGCATGTGGTAAAGTAGGCAGCCCTGGGACCACCATCAGCCACACACTGGGAAATACTTGATTACCTTACAAAAGGTGATTCTAGAAAGATGACACTCCTCAAAGAAAAATAACAAATAGAAATACTTACAGAAATGTGTGTGTCTTTAGCTCCAACAACCACATCAGGTGCAAAACCAATTCTGAAAAGTCTTACCTACCTTCCCACTTTGCTTATCTATTTCAACAGAATGAGGAAAAAGTGTGCAAAACTGATATCATGTCAAAGTCTCATAGCTCAAGTGGTTGATGTGGACCCTTGGTTAATTTCACTTCAGCTTTCGGAGGTAAATCAGAGAAATACTGCACTATAGTTAAAGCAAACCATTAATTTTACATGTGAGAATATAGCCACAGAGCTGACACCAATTATTCCATTCAAACTGTTTTGTGGTAACAAAGTATTTTCTAACTAAACAAAGATTTTCAATAAGTAAATCTACTTGTCATGGACATGCAAAGGAATGCAGTCAAGAGATACAGATGAGCAGAAAAGATTCAAACCCAAAATACTTAAACTGGAAATGGAAATCTGGAAATCCTGGTGCAGTCTCCAAATATTTTAGCTTTAATAGCATAAATCACTTTTCTACTGACTGCTCTCTGGACCACAGACTTAGCTGAGGATCTTGGAAGTAAAAATAGACACATCAAGAAAAATGTGAGCTAACCAGGGAAATTAAGACACCACAGAACCAGCAGACTAGCCAAGTTTGATATACAGTTCTTGTATGGTACCATGGCAACATTTCCAAATCAAAATATGAGGCATTCAGATGACATACTTTTGAAAATTAAGTTCTATCTAAAACAGATTAAGGAAAAATGTAGAAAAGCGGCTTCAGTTTCTAAAATAAAATTTGCCGAATAAAAGGAAAAAAAGCCACATATATTTTTACCATTTCTTGTTCATGGTGTAACTAATAGTTAATATTAAACTACTTCTGAATAAGGATCTAAATGTAATTTGACAGAAGACCAGTCTGAAAACTCCAGGTATGCATGTAAATATCACTTTTGTAGAGGTAAATGTTAATAAGGAATCTTATAAGACTATTTGGCTTTTAGATCAATTGAACATGTTATCTGAAAGATTTTAATCAATACAGATGCATTGATGCTTTAACTGATGTGAAGAATATGTTCCCTGAAATCATTACCCCCTCCTGCACTCTGACATCCATCATGGAACTGTCTGTCTCTGAGCACATGAACAAAATTAATTTGTGGTGCAAGTTAATAAAAAAAAAGGTAATCCAGAAGACAACAGGTGAATTATGATCTTTAGTCCATTTTTTATTTTTTTTTAACTGAAAGATACTAAGCAGGTAATTTCTCAGATAACAGTGCCTTTAAGACACTCAAAAGCCACCTCAGAAGTCTCCAGAAACCATGGCATAAGTATATAATGTTTTTGACATGACCAATTAGAAATCCAAATCATCTTCTCATATAACCTTCATAAATATATACTTGAAAAGAAAGTAAAATATTTTAAGACAAGTCCTGAAAAATATTGGGGTCTGATAAATGAGGAGCCCTCTTTCATTTTAGGAAAAGCAAAAACACTCATCATCTTGAAAGGTAAAGCCAACTAGGAAAAAAAATCTGGGAAATAAATTACACAAGTTTTCAGGACGTGACAGATGAAACAGAGCACACAACAAGTATGCTGCTTTTCATAGATGAATACACTCAGATCACCACCCCTCACTGTTACAATGGCTGTTGACTCCCATTAGTTCACAGTTGTGAGTATCTTCACTTCTCTAAGTCCTATCCTGAATACGTAAGAGTTGCTCTTCATTCATCAGTTGCTTGCCACAACCTGTCTGGTGGATTTATAGCTTCTGATTATGATCATCTTTACAGTGTTGCACAGTTAATTAAGATATATGTGCATTCTACTCCTAGTGTGACTGAGAACAATCACACCCATGGGCTCTAATTTCTTTGACATTACACCAAAGAAGACTTCTATTGTTTCCAACCAGGGATGCCTATGTTTGTCTCATGTCCTCTGAGTATTGCTCATGTTGGCCTAACACCCTCAAAGTGATTTTACAAATTACTTTTAATTTAAAAAATATTATGCAGTTCTTTGTACTGCACCCTTATTTCTCCCCCATGATCCTAGCTGTCAGAGACAGAATATTTTGGAATTTTAATTTCATTTTGCTGCAAAATTCTTCCCAATTTTGTTCTTAAACCCCTTTAGCCAGTTATTGAGTAGCTGGAAGCTGGAAATAACATGTAATTTAGTAAACCATGCAATTTTGCAAGTCTTCTGCAACAAAGAACACATGGCAAAATTATGCTATATAGTGTTGACTGAGCTAGAAGTTAAATAATAACCATTTGAAATAATTTTTACCTTCTGTTTCATAAAGAAACTTCCCCTTTTTTGCTCTTACAGTGTTTCAGTTAGCCTGTGAAATCAGATCTATGGAAAACAGGCTTTATAACCACTTCCAACTTCCCAAAAAGGAGAAAAGAGTGGGCACAGACATGAAGCTTTTATACCTCAAGCCCAGGATGGCTGTTCTGCTTAAGAAAAAAACAGAAATAAGGTTAATTTGAATCATGTGCCTCCTTCAGGCGATTTTGAGTCTTCATCCAAAATATTTTAGGACGAAATTTTCTTCCTTCTTCACAGCCACTGTTCTTCTCAACCTCCAGATGCTACATGCAAGGTGAAAGAAGATTACACCAAGAAATTTGGAAGTCTTAGAAAATCTAGGAGCAGTGCTGCATGACTATCAGTGTTGCATATAAGCATATTAGCTTCCTCTGCACGCCTAGACTCTGCAGAGCACTTATTTTTTCAGACTGTTCCACCAGCAGAAATAAACCTGAAAAAAAAAGTAAATTTTATTATATATGTCACATAAATTAATGACATCTGATGATTTTATACAGGGTCTAGCAGTATGAGGTTCTGGTTATCAAAAAGGTTTGTTGACACTATTCTCATAAAAACAATAAGCAATAGTACTAAAAGACAGATCAACAAAACAATCGTAAGAAGTTCTTAAGAGAGGAGTACTGTCAGAGTCAGTATTGTTGCTGTTTCTGCCACATTTGAGTGAAAATGTCTGAATCACACTCCAATTTATAGTTGCCTTAGCTTATTCATCATTAAAATCTTTTTCCTAAATTATAGTTTCTAAGAATAATGATTAAACTTGAAATAAATCACTTCTCAGAATACTTAGAGACTGAGAAACCCTTGTTAAAAGGACACAGAGATGTCATGACTTTCTCTTATAGAAAGTAACACTTAGCCACAGTTTTCCAGGAAAACCTCTCAGAATCGGGAATTATGTTTCTCAGTGTCCTTTTTTTAAAAAACAAAAGCAAAAAACCAAGCAAAAAAAATGCAAAACAAAAAAAAGAAAAAAAAAAAAAAACAAACCCACAAACACTCATGTATTTGCCTAAAAGTCACTTTTGCATGAAAGTTGTCAACGAGCAAATTCTTTTGAGAGAGAATTTGTAAAGACAAACACTATGGCATTCTCTGGACTGACTCAAAGATACTTTTTTTTTCTGTAACTAGATTGAAAAAACCCACAGTGTTATCTCATTCAAATATCCTAACAGTAAAGTGTGTTCACTGTTTCTTGTGAGCTATCCAGGTAAAGTCAGATCTGCACCATGCCCCAGCAGCTGACCTCCGTTCACTGACCTTGGGCTAACTCTGAAAGTGTTCCGTTTATACTAAAGTTTAACCTGTTATCAGCATGTTAAACACTTCTTGTTTGTATAAGGATACCAGTGAAAAAGGAACATATGCAACTCTTCCATACATGAGTGCTATTAAACTGCCCCAAAAGCAAAAACTGTTTTAGACAATCGCACTTGTCTGTCCCATTTTGCAGTTGCCATAGAGAACGTGTGAACAG
Organism: Acanthisitta chloris; assembly: GCF_000695815.1. Classification (NCBI taxonomy): domain Eukaryota; kingdom Metazoa; phylum Chordata; class Aves; order Passeriformes; family Acanthisittidae; genus Acanthisitta; species Acanthisitta chloris. Next base: position 2,759 of record NW_008654438.1, on the reverse strand, counting down.
AAACATAACTATTCTTGCAAGACTGTACACTGGCAATACAAGTAAATGTAAACTCCTCTGACTACACTGTGAGGAAAGAGTCCAAAGAGGATTGTCTTTCCCAGACACCCACAGAAGCAGAAGCCATGTGAGTTATGGAGAATCTTTTCACTGTGTAAATTTGTGATCTGGCTGACAGAGTTGCTGATTTACATCCTCACACTACTACACTTTCTGTCCTGCACTTGGCTTGTGGTAGATACTTATTCTCTAAAACAGTGTTTCATATGCTTACACATCTGTAGCACCCATCCCAGAATATAATATTGCTGATGCTGTCACATGTCAAGTAGTTAAGACATTATCAAAACATATACCATGTAACTAAAATGCATTATAGATGGTTTTTATAGAATAACAGTTTAGAAAAACAGGTACTATTCATCCTAAACAAAGCAAGGAAGGTACCAAAATGCAAGCTAATGTGTCAAACGTGTGCAGTAATTTCATGGCAGGAGCTTCCAATGAGCTTCCGTGACATTGTCACTAATTTTTCTTATTAAGAAAAATTATTTCTATATTCCATCATGCCAATTTCTAGAGGTATGCACTGAGGAACTGGTGTACAGTAACTCAAATTAGATGCAATGTGTCTCTGCTAAATTTACTTCACACTGCTAATTACCCAACTAGAGAGATTTTAATGATGCCATGTTTAATAATCCAGATCTATGTATAAGCACATGTTTAAACTGAGCGGAACTTATTTTATTTTGGTACATGGCTGGCAGACTGGCAATTTCATGTAAGAGGATGTTGAATAAGCTGATTTTTACTAGTCCTCCTGCCAGTTACAGGTTGATAGCGTAGAAGACTTCCCTAGGAGGCATTTTTTCCTGCCCAGACTTTTCTGTGGACAGCAAAGTCACTTAATCCCTAGGTCCTTTTCCTTTTGCAGTTCAGCAAAAAGGATCCAGCTGCATAGAGCCATAGACTTAATATGTACTCTCCAAAGAGCTGTGCTGAGGAAGCAAATCCTACACTTTTCTCACAGCCCATCATTGACTGTATTGGGCTGTCCTTTCCTGGAAAATAAAATTGATTGATCAGAACAAAAGGCACCTGCTGGCAAAGGAGTACTGACAAGTTACAAGGGGTCTGGCTGGGGTGAGAATCTTCTGTCTAAACACCAGAGCTGAAATAGCATAGATGGAAACATTTTCAAACTTTGTTTCCATATAATGATGCAGTTCCTAGTGGACTGTTCCTGTGAATCAAGTTAAATACATATTCTGGTACTTGCTGAATTTGAGATAAGAATTGTGCCTGTCCATAAGCTATTTCACAAATTCATAATTTTGGTAAGTCCATTCATTTTTCGAAGAATTTTCTTACACCTGGTGTTCTACTGCCAGTGCTGTGGGTGAAATAAGAATTCCTGCTTCACACTGTGCCCAAGTACCGCAACCCAGAATGGAAGTCTTCAGCCAGCTGGCCATGTGCGACGTGGTCTGTGGCCCTCCATATGTGTCCTGTAGACCAAGAATGCTTGGTTAAGTTATATTTCCTACTGCTTTCTGTCATATTGCAAGATTTAAACCTATAGGACTACTTTTAAAAGATAAAATACTACATTTATAAAGTCTGATAAACTGCACTTAAATGAAGAAGATATGCACCAGTACTTTTAAGGTCTTAGCCTGACCAGGGATAAAAACTTGTCAACTTCCTTTACAGTATGTTTCATCAGTCATGAAGATGGAGGTGAAGACTGTGCAGAGTGCAGTATTGTAACTACTGCAATGGGAAATGTGCTTAACTTCTTACTTGAATTTTACAAATTTCACAAATAAGTTCACAAATAATAAGTAGTGCTGAACTATCCTATTTCCACCTCATCATACCCTGTAATATAGTTCTATCGAATGTTCTGAAATCCATCGGGTTAGCAAAGTGTTTAAGAAGGAAAACAAAAAAAAAAAAAGTTAGTAGTTTAAACTGAAATGATGCTAGTATACAGGACAGTTGTGCAAAATGTCAAGAAATCATTGCCATTCCTTTATCCAGAGTATTGATATTGCAAACATCTGGAAGTAAAAATGTGCACTTTTTCGAAAATTTAATTTCAAACTCTTACTAATCAGAACAAACTGACCACAGAAACGGAGTTTCAAACAGGATACAACTGTTTACGTGATAATTTCTCACAATGCTTGTAACATAAGACCACAGTCTAATAAATCTTACAATTAGATTTGTCAGTTCCTGTACCATGTGTTAGTGAAAAGTTGCTGGTCCTTCTCTACTAAGTAATATTCAACAGTTTTGATTTTATATACCTAAGGTAACAAATTGGCTTACATCAGTTTTAAGGTATTTAACTTTTCTTTTTCCATAGAATCATAGAATCGATCTGGTTGGAAGACACCTCAAAGATCATTGAGTCCAACCCTACTGTCATTACTAGACCATAGCATTAAGTGCCACATCCAGTCTCATCTTGCAAACCTCCAGGGATGGTGAGTCCACCACCTCCTCAGGCAGCCCATTCCAATCCCTGACTACTCTCTCTGTGAAAAATCTCTTCCTATCCAACCTAAACCTCCCCTGGCAGAGCTGGTGTCTGTGCCCTCTTGTCCTACTGCTAGTTGCCTATGAGAAGCCACCAACCCCCACCTGACCACAACCTCCTTTCAGGTAGTTTTAGAGGGCAATAACATCTCTCCTGAGCCTCCTTTTCTCCAGGCTGAACAACGAGAAGTTATTTCCAATTGATGCTA